>NC_067481.1:91732780-92002780 GCF_947179515.1 Apodemus sylvaticus | reverse complement strand
GAGGAATGACATTTGAGGTGGACCTCTGGGTTCCACGCATGCATATACACATGGATATGAACCTGTACACACACACACACACACACACAATTGACTGAAGAGATCATTCGAACTTCCTTCACACACCTGGTCTTAATACATAGTAGACACATAATAGCCATAACTTCATAACGAATATAAATATGAAAGAAAAAAAGTAACAGCAACATTTCCAGTATAAAACATGCCATAGAGTGGAATCAAGTGTCCAAAGAAAACTTTGTAAAATGGACAAAGTTTGACTATTGGATAAAATCATCCTGTTAATGAGGATAACCACTAAAGAATTGTAAGTGTGTGTGTGTGTGTATGTGTGTGTGTGTGTGTGTGTGTGTGTGTGTGTATGTGTGTGTGTGTGTTTCCCATTGACTGCCAAATATCAGGACTGTCTACAAGAGGAATGATAGGAATGATAAACCATACCTAACTTGCTGGGATGTGAAAATGAATTGTTCTAGTAGTTATGAAAACAACTGCAAACAAAACTAGAGATATGCATTCTACCATCTGGTATTTACTTCTGTTATTTTTAAACACTTAAACATACAAGAGATAAGAACAAGAATACTTACTACAGAATTGAAAAACTGAAATAGTGCACATTATAAACAAGAAAAAAATGAGAATACAATGTCACAGTAATGCATTAATGTTCCTACCACTCCAGTGTAATAAATAACTATGTGTCTCATAGTTCATTGATATGTAATCCTAGCACTGGAGAGGAGGAGCAGGGACAATACCTGGGCCTCCTTGGCTCCTGGTCTAAACTAATCAACAATTCAATTGATTCTCATTGAATCAATAAAATTCAAAACCAGAACTTCCCAAAGCAGGCAAGTTCCTGCAGATCCCAACTGCAAACTAATTTCTTATAAAGTTAATAATGTTGTATTTTGTATACAAGAACACAGAAACATGAACAAAGAACAGACTCACAGGTGACAATAACACAAAATTTATGACAACTGCTAATTTTGAGCAAAATGTGATAAAAATATAACAATGAAACTAGCAACAGGGTCCTCAATGTTTAATTTAAAATATGTAGGTATGAAGCCAAGAAAACAAAGCACTAAGACCTGATCTAGCTGGATAATAGGCATGGAGAAGACCACTCCATTTCCCCTCTCATTTTCCATGAAGATTACTGATGACAGAATGGATAATGGAACATGGTGGAAGAGAAGGGAGAGAAGGAAAGGGGGAGGGAGAGAAGGAGGGAGGGAGGGAAGGAGAGAGGGAGCTAGAAACAAAGAGTGCAATCCAAATCCTTTTAAAATCAATGGGAAGCAATGCAGGGTGGACCTCAGACACTTAGAAAATTAAACTAGCAAAATCAGGGCACAGAGCAGACAAAAGAAATACAATGGAAGCTTTCTGGATTCGATATAATGCTTCCTGAATATTAGAAGGCAAAAAAAGTTTACAACAGAAATCCTACATGGAAGTGTCTGTTCAATGTTACAGAGGAAAGTTACAACATAGATTAATATAGCAAAGTCAACAGCAGGATAAGCATAAGGCATCCAATTAAATACAGATCCAAAATGCTGAAACATTTATTCAATCATTCAAATCCTCAGTTTCCATGTGACAAAATAACTATTTTCATACTGGTTTTATGTGAATCAATTAAATAATACTTGTCAGGTTCTTTGCAAAGCATCTAACAGAGACTAACTGTTCACTAACTGACCAATGGGATCTAGAACGCAGCTCATTTCCCACTTCCAGGACAGTGCTGACACATGTCTTTTATGTCTCCTCCGTGAATCCACCTTGGTATCTGAACTATTATATATTATGTTTTATATAGTTTATATATTTATAATATTTATATTTTACATTCTATGCAAGCTTTTGGAAAACTGTCAAGATCCAGATTAGAAAGATTGCTCAAAGGCCAAAGAGAATGTCATATATATTCAAGCAAGAAAGTATGAAATTCTAGCACTTCTTTTAAATGTAAAGAAAATTTTACCTGAAACTTTATCCTAAAAAAGAAAAAAAATCACTCAGTCTTGTTTTCTTTTTCTGCCCCCCCCTACTCCCTTTCACTCATTGCCCCCATTTTTCAGTACTGTGGCTTGAACTCAGGGCCTCATGTATGCTAAGCAAGTGCTTTACCTCCATACCATGCTCCTAACCCCATAAAACAAGAGTCTGAAAATCAAATAATGGTTTGCAACTAGTAAAAAGAATTCCATAGTATTTGCATATAACCTACACACATCTTCCCCTGACATTTTAAGTCATCTCTAGATTACACAGAATATGTACAACAAGTGTTATTGTAGTTTCTACAAGTTTTTATGGAATATTGACAGGGAAAAGTTAAAGCATGTTTAATACAAACGCAAGTTTTAAATGCACGGCTGGTTGAACTCATGGGTACAAAATGCAGAAATATAGAAGCATGCGTATACTCCCAAATATTCCCTCAGGACTCACATAAACACCCTCAATAATCTTTTATTATGTGTCTAAGTCAATTTATCTAAAACTTCCCTATGCTAACCTTTCAATTATCATATTACAACTACTCCAACATTACAGTAATTTAGCTGCTGTCTGTTTAGTATATATGTAAATTCAGGTAGTCCACATGACTTAGCATGTAAGAATGACAAGGAATGACTGAAATATACTGGAAATCACTTAAAATGTCCACCCCTCTAAACCTCAGAACTATTAAAACAGCAAATCTTGTTTCCAGTTTTGAAATGTAAAAAGACATTATCTATTAATATCTTAAAATCCAAAGTATTTAAATTACTATCCAAATAAAAATATTATTCCTTTAGAGAAAATGATAAATGTATGTTTGAAACAAGTAAATTAATTTTGCATTGTGTTTCAATACCAATACAACAGATGAATTCAGTTATCAATTATATGTCTGTGGTAAAGAGTCACAAAGTTTATCACTCAACTTCTACCTGTTATATGTCTATATCCATGTTCATTTACAATAACACGCTAAGGCTTATGATAGTAAAAACCTACCTTTGAGGTTCTCTGAAGCTGATCGCCAACATATGTTTTGCGAAACTGATCCAGGAACCAGAGAACTGCAAGTTCTATTTTCTCATTGGTGCGACGGGGCAATCTGGTATCCATTAAAGATATAAGCTGAAAAACACTTTCCATGAAGAAAAGAAAGCTTTAGTATAAATTCTCAGAGGAACAATACAGAGATATTTATTATAAACATATAATCCCTAAAAACTGAGAAAATACAAAAAGCACATCCAAAAAATGCTGAGCCCTCTGAAATCCTACCTTTGTAAGGCTTAGTGGGTCTAGTTTCTTCTAGCCTTTATATGAACATAACCCTCCTATAGGTGAGAATATACATACTATTCTACTAAAGGTTGTGTACAGACGTATGACATATAGGTATAAATCTATAATATACATATATAAAAGTAAATGTCCTTATATTTTTAGTAAACAGATATTAAATTTTCTTCACTTTGTATTTATAAATATTCCAAAACCATGACCCAATTCTTTAAAATTCAGAATCATATCTAATATGTTCCTAGTATAGTCAGAACTCTAAATGAATCATTAAATTTTTACCAAAAAATGTACAAAAATAATGAATTTCTTTTAAAGTAAATCAAGCTGTGTGTAGACAGAAAATTTGACTGGAGGTTGAACCTAGGTATATTCCTCTTTTCGTGTTTTATTTTAAAACAGGGTCTCACTAAGTTGTCCAAGCTGGTTTGAATTCATTCTGTAGCCCAGGCAGGCCTCGAACTTGTGATCTTCCTGAGTAGCTGGGATTACAGAAAAGCATTACTAGGATACTTCAACCAAATTCAATATCCAACTATTATTAACATTATTTGTCACAAATGATAAATTTCAATTTAATATCATGAAAAACTATTATTATTAGAAAATTGTAAGCTATGGGAAAATTACTTAATTTTTATTTCCATATAATATGTAATTGAAGAAATCCTTCAACATTTTTATGAGATTTTCCTAGTATGTGATTTTTAAATACCTTGTGCTAACAAAACCAATACATTGTGTAAGTAGCTGGGGTGGCTTGTCTGGCCTCAAGAAGATAGGAAGCACCTAGTCTTGCAGAGACTTGAATTGCTAAGGTTGGTGGATACCTAGGCTGAGAGAAGACCCATTCAGAGAAGGGGAGGGGGAAGAAGGGAAGGATTGTGGGAGAGAGGTGACTGCTGGGAGGACAGTGAGCAGGATGTAAAGTGAGTAAGTAAAAATAAATTTAAATTATAAAAAAAGAAAGAAGGCAGGGGAGGGGACAGGAAGGATCAAGTGTGGGAAGCACGGAGGGAGAGAGAACTGTGAGAGAAAACTAGAGTCAGAGGAGAGTTAGGGGCAACTCTGGGACGAGCTAGAACACCAGGACAATATAAACTCCCAGGAATCTATGAGAGTGACCCTAGCTAAGACTTCTAGCAATGCAGGATATGGAATCTGAAACAGCCCATCCATTGTAACTAGGCAAGACTTCCAATGGAGGGACTGGAATACCAACCCATGCATAAAACCTTTGACCAAAAATCTATCCTGCCTACAAGATGTGCAGGAGTAAAGATGGAGCAGAAATTGAGGGAAAGGACAACCAAAGACTGGCCCAAGTTAAGACCCAAGCTACGAGTGCCCACCTCCGACACTATTAATGACATTCTGCTATACTTGCAGACAGGAGCCTAGCACAACTGTCAACAGAGAAGCTTCACCCAGCAACTGATGGAAACAGATGCAGAAACTCACAGCCAAATAATAGGTAGAACTCAGGGAAATCTGTGGAAGAGGGGAAGAAGGGGAGAGAGGTCGTGGTCATCATGTGGGACCCCTAATAAATGGTGCAAGGGCTTTCTCTGACTCCGCTGCCCACCTTTGGACCCCTTTCCCTAACTGGACTGGCTCAACAGGAGAAGATGCACCTAATCCTACTGAAACTTTGATATGCCAAGGTGGGCTGATATCCATGGGAGGTCTCTTCTTCTCTGAGGAAAAAGGGAAGGGAGATGGAAGAGGTAAGGTTAGGGGGAGTACTGGGGGGGAGGAAGGGGAAGCTGAGGGAGGGGAAGCTGTAATAAGTATGTAAAGTAAATAAGTTAATTAATTAAAAAAATGAAAAGCAATAAAGACTTTAGCTTGGAAAGAAAACTACATTCTAAGAAAACATTACCAGTAGCAACACCCTGCCCATAATTTCAAACAGTTCAAACAGACAGCCTCCAATGACTGCGTAAAACCATAATAAATCATCACATATTAACTAATAGAAAACACTCCAGAAAACTAGGAGAAAAGACTATACAGTCACTCTGTAAACAATTTCTTAACACCCAAGAGGAGAAAAGGACAAAACTAAGAGAGGAAAGCTGGACGCATTTCCACTAACAGATGCTAACTCCAGGAGACCGCCAAAGAGGGCCTGGACGACGAGCATGCTGGGAGAGCAGCTGCCTGCGTGCTCTGAGTGCAGTGTATTCCTTAACGCCCTAAACTTCCTCAATCTGGGCAAGTCTTTCCTATGTGGCCAAGTGGACTATAGTCACTGTGAATGACTAAGGAAGACCCTCAGAAAAAGACACTATTGAGTTCTCAGGAAACAACTCTGACGTCTACCTTCGGGTTCTTTTGAATTTGAGTGTGCTGACCACAGCATCAGGTGCAAGCAAAGCTAAAGTGGTTCTGCAGGACAGCTCACCAGCAGCACCAGATAATGCCAATGACACAGAATCTGGTGTAGCTCCAAAAACATCACAGGAGAGATGTACATAGAAGAGGTACAAAGCACAGACAACTGGAGGTTAGGACAAGTGGAGAGTGCAGCTCTGTAAGGAGGAGATGTGACATGAGCAAGAAGAAACGCCGCAGGGACAGTGGGAGGCATTTAAGGAACCTCTGATCCACGAGATAAAGACATATGGTTAGGGCATGTAATTACGGGAGGTGTTACACACACAAACACAAGTCCTAGTCACTCTAGAATCTACCATTATAATGCCAGGTAAGAGCCTTGGGATTTGGTGTCCCCAACTGAGCAAATGCCCACATTGCTGCAATGGCAGAAATGGGGGCAGCAGGTGGACTCCTCCTGCATTGGAACATGCAGTTCCAGGAGCCGAATTTGCTACAAACATCATCAATAATAAATCTACAGTGACTACTTTCTCAGAGCCCTTAAAAGAACCTAACCAGAACTCTACTGCTCTAGGAAGTATGCAGGAAGCCAAGGGAATAGTCAAACGTAATGGTGTGGTCTCTGGGTATATGGTTAGGATAGTATGGGGGAAGGGTACATCCCTATAGTCTTAAGTGGGATTAAGGAGCTGAGAAACCATAGAAAAATAGGTTCAGCTCATGGCATTACTCTTGATCATTTTTTGTCTATCAGATTTTTTACTTTCTTATACTCCTCAATTCCAGAGACACCACATATATCAGAAAAACTTAAACATTCCCTGATGACACAGACCTCTCCTTCCATTTACTTATACACTGATTTAGGCTGTGAGCAGTCGAACCAGAAGCCAGAGGCTGTCATTATACTCAGCAGAGAGACTGAGCCACAAGCGTTCAGGGTTTCTTGTTCTGTTTTGTTTCAACCTACGCTCTGGTTGGTAAAGGAGAGAGAGAGCATCGGTGAGAAATGACTTGAAGTTTATAAACAATGTATCATGAAGATGAGTCACAAAAACAAAAAGCCAAACAGTAGGAGCTGACAGGCATTGCCTTTTCTCACCTATTTTCCACTATTCTTAATTCTCTGAAAAACTGCAATTTATTACAACATACTAATAAAATATCATCTCATAAATTCCACTTAACCGTATTTTGTATGGGATGCAGGCTAGTAAAAAGATAAGTCTTCTTCCAAGTTAAATATTTTTGTTGTTTAAAGAAAAAAGAAGAATTTTCATCAAATGAGCAGATGCTCATATTTTTTCTAGAAATAGTGCCAGTATATACTTTTTACATAATGATGAAAACTTTTAAAATATCTAACTAACAAAAACAGAACATCCAATTCTACTTCACACAATATACAATATTGGTTAAAATATGACACAGGGCTTATTTTTCATGCACTTAAAAATTACATAAGCATTTAATAAAGACCCTAACCAGTCAATACTCACATTTTTACGTAACTTAATTTGGTGTAAGAAATAATAAGTCTTGGTAAAACTAAGAATATTTTTATATATTCAGGTTAAAAGTTTTACCCTTTAAATTTTTTAATTAAAATATAATTACAGGTTCAAATTTTATTAAAAGGATAATACACAAGATGAAAGAATATGCAATGAAAAAACTCTTCACAATTACAACATATTATCAAAACTTTAGGAATACATTTAAGGATAGTGAGATGGCTGGTGGGCTAAGAGTATTAGGTATGCAAGAAAGAGGACTAGAGTTCAAATCCCAGCAAACACATAAGAGCCAGGAATGGCCACATGTGCCTGTTAACCTCAGTGCTACAGAGCAAACACTGCCAGATCCCAGAAGCTTGTGGATCAGCTAGTGATCAGTGAGTCTCAGGTTCAAGGAGAGGCCATCTCAAAACCAAGATGGAATATAGTACAACACTCCCAACATCCCTCTCTGGTCTGACAAGCATGCACACTTGTACACACATTTGCCCATATAGTAGTCACCCATCCTAACACACACACACACACACACACACACACACTCAGTAATGGTATTATAATAACTGATTTCTGGATAAATGGAAACATAAGAAAAATCTATTAAAAGACACTAAGAATTCCATATAAGATATGTAGCATTATAAGCCATTACAAGATAGAGTTGCTTTAGTTAATAAATTGAATGTAACATATTGAAAACTTTAATAGAAACTTAATTATTAATAAGTTTTAAAAGATAATCACAAAAGAGAGTGAGGTAAAGATGACTTAGTAAACAAAGAACTTGCTGTGCAAATACCAACACTGGATTTGGAACCCCTAGAACCCACAAAACAAGGTAGGCAGGTGCAGAGACCAGTTGTCATGCACACCACAGGATATACAGCAGATACATGTGGCAAACTGGTTAGCTAGCTAGCTAGCTAAAAACTGGTGATAGATTTTGCTGCAGTAAATAACTGGAGAATGATCGAGTATCTAATGTCAGCTTTGGGCCTCCTCAAGGGCACACTGCACATGCACCCACACATATGTACATCCACCTAGAGGAATAAGCAAGCACACAATGTATATACTACAAATGCAAAAACAAGTAGTTGATACATATAAATATCAGTAATAAAAAGTAAAAATCATAAAAATTGGAAAGATTCTTAATGGCATATAGAAGCAAAGAAATACAAATTAACACAAGCCATTTGTTACATTAGCTTATCAATAATAATAATCCTATTATATAGTGTTCAACAGAGGAGAAATGGGAATACCCTCGGGCTTTTAGTTTAGAAAATAAATTGGAACACTGGAATATATCAAGTATTTGAGATACTAAGTATTTCAGATCACTAAGCTTTGTAGACTTTGGAATATTTGCTAGTTTTATTGGAATTCAATTTCAGATTTGAAAGAACTGTGAATTTGCCTGAAAAAGTAATGATGTCCTCGTTCTTAATAGTTGAGTAGTATTCGATTGTGTAAATGAACCACATGTTCTGTATCCATTTTTCCATTATGTGACATCTGGGTCGTTTCTAACTTCTGGCTATCACAAACAAGGCCACTATCAACATAGTGGAACACATGCCCCTGTGGCATGGTGAGACGTCTTTTGGGTATATGCCCAAGAGTGGTATAGCTGGGTCTTCGCTATTTTCCAGTTTTCTGAAGAACCTCCAGATTAATTTCCAGAGTATTTGTTCCATTTTGCAAGCTCCACATCCTCACCTGCATGTGCTGTCACCTGAGTTTTTGATCTTAGCCATGTTTGTAAGGTGTAATCTCAGGGTTGTTTTTAATTTGTATCTCCATATCACTAAATACTTTGAACATTTCTTTAAGTGCTTCTTAGCCCTTCAGGATTCCTCTATTGTGAATTCTCTGTTAGTTCTATACCCCATTTTTTGATTGGGTCGTTTGGTTTTTTTGGTGGTTAATTTCTTGAGTTCTTTATATATTTTGGATATTAGTCCTCTATAAGATGTGGGGTTAGTGAAGACTTTTTTCCCAATCTGTAGGTTGCCAGTGTAGTTTTGCAGCAAATGGATGAACTAGAAAGTATCTTCCTGAGTGAGGTAGCTCAGACCCAAAAGGACACGCACATTATGTGCTCACTGATAAGTGGACATTAGCCAAAAAGTACAGAATACCCAGGACACAACCCACATGACTCAAGAAAGTTAGTAAGTTAAAGGACCCAAGTGAGGATGCCCCAATCCCACTGGGAGGGAGAAGAAAGCAGACACTGGGGGTAGAGGGAGAGAGGAACCTGGGTGGGAAAGGTAACAAGGAAGGGAAGGAGGGAACAAGATCGATCATGTATTGGGGGCTGGGGGACAGAACTGAAGCCCTGAGGGCTAGCAGAAAGAATGAAAACAGGTAACAGGTAGGAGATGGGGGCACCCTATAGAATGTACCAGAGACCTGGGAGGTGAGAGGCTCTCAGGACTCAAGGGAGGGTCCTTGGACAAAGTGCTCTATAGTGGGGAAGGGGAACCTGTAGAATCCACTCCAGTGGAGGGACAGGACATCAAGGGGAAGGATGGGGTTGCCATCCCACAGTCAAAAGCTCTGACCCAGAATTGTTCCTGTCTGAAAAAAACAAAAATAGAGAAGAGCACGAGGGAAAGGAGGTCCATTGACAGCTTCACATTGCGATCCAGCTCCAGGGGAGGCCCAGGGCCTGACACTGTTACTGATGCTATGGTGTGCTAACAGACAGGAGCCTAGCATGGATGCTTTCTGAGAGGCCCAACAAGCAGCCGAAAGAGTCAGATGCAGATACTAGTACCCAACCAATGGATGGAAGCCGGGGACCCCTGTGGTTGAATTGGGAAAAAGCTGAAAGAAGCTGAGGAGGAGGGTGGCCCCATAGGAAGACCAGCAGTCTCAACTGACCTGGACCCCTGAGATCTCTCAGACACTGAGCCACCAGCCAGGCAACATACACCAGCTGATATGAAGCCCCCAACACATATACAAGCAGAGGACTGCCTGGTCTGGCCTCAGTGAGAAAAGATACACCTAACCCTCAAGAGACTTGAGGCCCCAAGGAGTGGGGAGGCCTGGTGGTATGGGGACATCCTCTTAGAGATGCAGGGGAGGGATAGAAGGTATGGGATGGGGAGTGGTGGGTTGATGGGGGTGGGGGGAGTCTAGACTGTAAAAAAAAGGTCTTGAGTTCAATTCCCAGCAACCAGATGGTAACTCACAATCATCTGTAAGGGGATCTGATGCCCTCTTCTGGTGTGTCTGGAAACAGCTACAGTGTACTCATAAATAAATCTTAAAAAAAAATACCGTGGATTATTTTTTAGCAGATTAAGGATGCTAAACATGTATAACTCTTCCAGAAGCCAACTGATGATACTTACTGTGATTCTTTAAAATGCTACAGAAACTTTGATAATGTATTCACCTTTAAGAAATTAATTCTAGGAGGCAGGAGAAATGGATGGTTCAGCAGTTAAGAGCATTGACTACTCTTCCAAAGGTCCTGAGTTCAGTTCCCAGTGCCACATGGTGCCTCACAACCATCTGTAATGAGATCTCACACCTTCTTCTGGTGTGTCTTAAGACAGCTACAGTGTACTTATACTTTAATAATACTTAAAGTACTGTGTACTTTAATAATAATTAAATAATAAATAATAATAATTAAATCTTTGGGCCAGAGTGAGCAGAATTCAATTTCAGCAACCACGTGGTGGCTCACAGCCATTTGTAATGAGATCTGATGCTCACTTCTGGTGTGTCTGAAGGCAGCAACAGTGTACTTACATATATAAAACATAACTCTAATGAAATTCTCTCAATCTATAAAAAACAATGTTTACTTGGAAGCAATTTATAATAAACACTAAAAAGGAACCCAAAATTTGAAAAATCAAACTTAAGCTATGGTATAGTCTAGAAAAATTTAACTTTTAGATTAAATGGTCACAAAATTGTATTTAAATGAGTATGTGTGGGTAATACATCACTGTTTACTAGGCAATGTTCTAAGCATTTAAAAAAAAATAACTCATCTGAATCTTTTAACAGCCCCCAAATGGAAATTTTTTCCATTTTTCTAGTTACAAAACAATATTGTAACAATATTTGCCTTTAACAAGGTTAAAAACACACACGCAGTGGATACACACCTCTACACACTCAAAATCCTCAAAGGGTCTTTAAGACTAACAGCAGTACTCTGGAAACTATCATTACATTTATTTTCATTAAGTTTAAGTCTTCACCAAAACAAAATGAAACAAAAACCATGCACATGTGTGCAGGAAGCATGCTACTTTAGTCAAGATCTGTGGGAAAGCAAGCTATTCGCAGCAGTTACACACAAGAACTTCCCTCAGTCTAGGAATGTGTGAAGTCAGTCAATGGCTAATTAAGGTGGTAGTCACTAGCACTAAGGGGTTGAAACCATGTAAATCTGAGCCTATTTGTTGAAGAATTAAATTTTAATTACAATCTCTGTGCACAGATTTTTTTCAGGACTAAAAAGGGAACTAATACCCAAAGGCCAAGTGCATTGTTTACACTTGACCTTATAAAGTTGCAACAAAGGTTAAAGTTCTTACGAGTGCGTAGTAAATAGCTGTCACTCACCGGCAGGACAGCTCTCCATCCATAGCATCATGCTCATCTGTGCTGGTATACGTTAGTCTCCCTCCTACAACTGTGCCAACCAAATAGATCAGCCATGCAAGACGTCCTTACAGCAAAGAAAGAAAGACGGTGACAAGTATTAATAGAAATAAGCTTATTTTTCAGAAAATACCTCAATCAGCAAAATCATCTATCAACTATTATAAAAATCGGTTTTCAACAGACAGAGCACTGGGCTTCATGTTTATCATGGAAGTGATACTAACAGGTATTTAGCTAGGAAAAAAAAAGTACTTATAAATCCCAGTCCCAAAAATCTGTTTGGCCTTTACTTGAGTTCCTTACTTACCTCTTTAAGCCTTAAGGTTTTCATTTGCAAATGGGGAAAAAATAAGACATGATTAAAATTAAACTTAATAGATCTGGGCATGGTGATACACACCTTTAATCCCAGCAAGAGGGAGGCAAAGACAGGTGGATCTTTAAGGATAGCCTAGTGAATTCCAGCAGAGCTCCCTAGTACAGAACCAGTCTCAAACTGGAAACAACAAAAACATTAAACTTTATAATAAGACCCTACATGTATTGTTTATAGCCAGTTCCATTATTCAGTCAAAGCCCTGCAGTTGTGGTCACAGTGCTTGAAGGCAATCCAGCACTAAGGAGAGGTAGGGGCTGAAGCAGGAGGATAGCACAACCTCTCTCAAATCCAGGCTAGCTTGGGCTGAACAATGAGGTTCTGTCCACCTCCACCCCTACCAAAATCACAAAAATGCCTCATTGTAGGCTGGATCTGATAGTATACACCTGGAAAAACAGAACTTGGAAGCCTGAGACAGAAGGATGGCAAGTTTGAGGTTAGGCTGCACTCAAGAGAATTCTAAGTCAGTATTGAGTACGTTATCAAAACTTTTACAAACAATGACCACGAATCTGTTCTGAATGGTCAATTTCCAGATGGCGTCTGACTATTTTCATTTTGGAACTCCTTCAGCTTGTAACATTATAGATGATAATGAATTTACTTTTTAGGTTTTTTTCATATTTTAAAATCCACAAGTTTGCAATTCACTGATTACCTTCATGGCTAAAAATATAAAAGGATTGCACAGATTTAAATAACAAAGCAAAAAGCTGGAAACCTAACTTAGTTAAGGAAGGGCTCGCTTCCTGAGCAGGGAAACCTGAGCGGCCTTCAGGACTCACATAAAATAAGCCGGATGTGGGGACACGCGCTTCTAATCCCAGCATCAGGAAGCAGAGACCAGCAGACTGCTGGGCTCCTAGGTAAGCCACAGTCTAGCCTACTCGATAAGTTGCTGACTGGCTACTGAAGGACCCGGATTCAAAAGAAAGTAAACAGCACAGAAGGAACAAAACTGAGGTTGGTCTATGGTTTCCACATAAACATGTGCACAAATGAACACAAAGAGACAGACAGACACACACACACACAGAGAGAGAGAGAGAAAGAGAGAAAGAGAAGAGAGAGAGAGAGAGAGAGAGAGAGAGAGAGAGAGCCCACCCAAATGAAATTATCTATAGTTTTCACAAATTTTACTTTAGAGAAGCCAGAATTAAGAACTCTAGGGATGAAGTTCTTAGTTAAATGATTTTTAAAGACTGTTATGTTAGATCTCTAGATTGATCAATAGTATGAGATTCTCTAAAACTTTTGAGACCTGCAGGAATATTTAACATAAAAAAATGTCATTACACAGAGAAATTTTGTGTCATTACTGAAAACGGATTTTTCAAAGATGAGCAAACTATTTCACGGTTCCAAAATTAATTCTGTTTCTTTTATTAAGAACCCTTGGTGGATGGAGTAATGGCTCCATGGTAATGACATCCACATGGTAGCTCACACAGCTCCCCTATTACTCCAGTCCAGGCATGGGATACTCACTTCTGATTCTCATAGGGACCAGACCCGTACATGATACAAATTCAAAAATGCAGGCAAAATAATCATACACATAAAAGCAAATCTTAAAAAAAAAATAAAAGAATCTCTCCATGAGACCTTTGTAGTTGTTTAAATACACTGAATAGTTCAGAAAAAGGCCATGATTGTTGAAAGACTTGAGAACAAACACATTTTCAACAATACTTTTCCTGCAGATGTCAGCATTCATGATTATACTGTGCAATCAACAAACCACTCCCTGGTAATGGCAGAGAATCTGCAACCTGCTTCAATGACAAAAATCCCCAAAATAAGAAATATATTCTGGTAAATACATACCCTCTTTTGTCTATCACAGAACTTTGAAAACTCACAAGCTGTCTATCCATTAGCAACATGAAATAGCTAAAGGTAAAGATCTAATGTGATCAAACACATCACAAAACAAGTTCCACAGCATGTATTAATAAAATACTAGCACAAAGCTCATGTAAGAAGCTGAGTTAATGTTTGTACCTCAAACAAGCTCAATAGAAAAGTCTAGACAATATATGGTTTCCCCTGGTAAGCATGCTAACAGTTACTGTGGCCTCTTCTACCAAACCTTTGAGTCTTGCATCTTGAACAGGGAACGATATCGTTATATTGACTTACTTTAAAAAGTAGGACCCTAGCTCACTGTCATTTTCTCCAATAATATTTTATCATAGTAGCTGCCAATTTCAATATCTATAAAAACAAATCTTACAACCCTGACATCTCTGTGTTCTGGGAGACTTCTAACCCATTGATCTATTATATTTTGCTGAAGTAAAAACTCATATACCATACAACTCACAAAACACATAAGGCAGTCTTCTGAGTAAATTCACAGGTTTATGCAAGCAACACTACAAAATTTTTACGTTTTCTTATTTCTGAAATTAAGTCTAAAAAAGCTGGAGTGTGCTGATTAAACCTGCCAGAGAGAGTTAAGTATGGGGGCACCACTGCTCCCACGTTTCAACCACAGCAACCATTTTGTGGCTCTGCCTTGGTCACTCTAGATGCACAGAATCTTACAGTGGTATTTTGTGACTACAGTTTTCATGTCACACACTGTCAAAGGTGAGTTGTGCTGGTCCAGTGTTTCACAGCTGACTGTTGCCATTGTTTGGAGAGGTTATAGTTGATATATTGCTTCAGCTGCTGGATGTTGGGATCATCTTCATCTGCTGGCTATTACCAAGTGCTAGGAGGGACACGGCAGACACCGTGTAGACAATGCCTTCATGTGTCCACATACTGCTGTGCCATGGGAAACTCTCACACTGCTCTCATCAAATGCACCATGTGGCAGTCTTACCAATGAAGGGCAGAGTCCTGTGTTCTTCACATGTTCTCATTCACACTTGTAATTTCCTGCTGGGTTTTTCTCTTTACATCTACCCTGGCAGGTGTGCGGGAGCAGCTTATTGTTATGTTAGCACGCCTTCATTCATGCCTAATGATATTTAGCATAGTTTCATGTGTTCAGTTGCTTATTTTTTTTTTGTGGTTGACAATCTTTTTCTTTTTTTATTGAATATATTATTCATTTACATTTCAAAGGTTATACCCCTTCCTGGTTTCCCCCCTCCCCAAAAACCCAACCCATCCTCCCACACCCTGCCTCCAAGAATATGCTCCTCCAGCCAACCCACTCCCACGACCCCCACTCACTGGAGCCTCTATTGAACTTTCACAGGACCAAGGACCCCTCCTTCCACTGATGCCCGACAAGGCATTCCTCTGCCATTCTTTTGGATGGGACCATGTGCACCCCTTGGCTTAGTTCCTGGGAGCCCTGAGGCATCTGGTTGGCCGATATCCTCGTTCTTCCCATGGGGCTGCAACCCCCCACTGGCTACTTTTATGCCTTGTACAGAGAAAAGTCTACTTAAGTCCTTGGGCTATTTGCAAAAGTTGTCACTATTACTGAGCTGTACAAAGTTCCTTATGTATTTTAGGCCATGTGAGTTCCTTGACAGATACTATTATATGTTACTGCCTTTCTGTAGGGTTTATTTTCACCTTCTTGATGGTGTTCTTCAATGAGCAAAATTCTTACTTCTAATATGCTGCAACTACTTAGTTATCCTTGTTATCGTCAGTTTGGTGATACTTGATAAGAAAAAAAAATGCCTAGTCCAAAATCCTAAACATTTCTACGTATGTATCCTTCTGAGAGCTATTTGACTCCTATGTTTAGGTCCAAGAATTCCAGCACAGATACCAGCCTGACGAGGAAGATGAACACAGGAAACTCTAGCCCCAGCTATCAGCTGATGACAATACCTCAAAAAGCCCAGAAAACTGAGATCAAAAAAGCAAGTATTAATTGACAAATTACTAAGCTTTGGTGACAAATATGAAGTAGCAGGCCCCTCTGCGCCACTGCCTTTTACAGAGTAATTCCTAACATGCCTCACACTTGCTACGGCTGCCCTTACTTGTTACCTGCTAACTCCAGCATGACGGCAGGCCCTTTGTCTGGTAGGCTCTCTGCTCCTCTCCAGAGTCTAAATCCCAGCTTGGCCATGCTTTACTGGTTTAACATTACCAATGTGTTGATCTTTTGAAATACACATGAAGAATAAATATAAACTGTAATTATATTTCTATTCTATAAGTTGTCCATTCTAATTAGACTGTGCTACAACTAATTATTATTTATAGATTGCCTGATTTTAATTTACCTTTTCATAAAAACATATTTGTAATCCCAAATTGGTACTCAAAATAATTCACATGGCTGAGTTATCTGGTGTACCCGATTCCAGCTCCTGGGGAGCATGTGATCCTCTTATTTCAGTTTTCAGCAGCGTTCCTTTAGTCTCTTTATTGTTTTTCCCATTTACATGCTATGATTTCAATCTTTGAGATAGCCCAGTTATGCTATACAGTGTTTCTGAATGGGGGAGGGGCATTCCATGCTCTATGTTTGAATGAGATGCTCCTGTAATTCTCAGGCACTTGAATACTTGGTCCTCAGTTGGTGGCCATTTGGGAAGGATTAGGAGGTATGTCACAAGGGGCTGGCTTAAGGTTTCCAAAGCCTCAGGTTATCCCAGTACTTCTTCAGCTTTCTGTTTATGAATGGAAATATGAGCTCTCAGATGCAGCTGCAGCTCCAGCACGATGCCAGCTGCCATGCTATAACCATGACAGTGATGAGCACCCAGCCCAGTAGAACTAGAAGATCCAATTAAATGCTTCCTTCTTGAATGGCTGACCAGTGACCTACCCAACCTGAGACCCATCCCATGGGCAGGCACCAATCCCTCACACTATTAATGATGGTATGTTGTGCTTGCAGACAGAAGCTCAGCATAGCAGCCCTCTGAGAGGCTCTACCCAGCAGCTGATTGAGACAGATGCAGATACTTACAGCCAAACTGAGGTTGGGGACCTCTATGGAAGAGTTAGGGGAAGGACTAGAGGCCCTGAAGATAATGGTAACCACATAAGACCAAAAGTGTCAACTAACCTGGACCCCTGGGAGCTCCCAGAGACTGAGTTACCAACCAGAGAGCATGCATACATACACCAGCTGGTCCAAAGCCCCAGGCACAAATTCATCAGAGGGCTGCCTTGTCTGGCCTCAGTGGGAGAGGATGCACTTAATCCTTCAGAGGCTTGATGCACCAGGGTGTGGGGGATACAGGGGGGATCCACCCTCTCAGAGTCAAAGGGTAGGAGGGAATGCCTCAAGGGAAAACCGAGAGTCAGGGGCAGCAATATCTGGAATGTGAATACATAAATAAATTTTAAGAAATGCTTCCTTCTCTAATTGTCTTGGTCATGGAATATTTTTTTTCACAGCAATGGAGAAGTAACTAAGGCATGTGCCTTCTATATAACAAATTCTGCACCAGATAAGCTGTGTTTAGGTATGAGTCAATAGTGCTATTGGGTCTGAGTTCAATGTTAATGAATCAACAATACATTTAAATAAAGAGCCTTATAAAAACTTTCACATAAAACAATGGTTCTGTGTTGACAGTATGATGGAAATATTACAACCCAATAATACCAACGGGAATAATGATTTGATATTTGTGAATATGCTGTTCTGATTATATAGACCATTAGCAGCAAATAACAAGAATCAGCCATATTTCCTAGAATCCTAGTAATCAGGAGGCTCTTAACAGTGACTCCAACCAGTTGCCAGACTAGGAGTTGCACTGTGTGTAAATTATATTTAGTCACTTCTAAAATAAATGTAATTCTGAAATACTACAAGCACAATTTTTATTGAATGTAACATTTTACCTGCCCTAAGGGAGTCACTGGTTTTAAATATTCTACTATAAGTCAGGCATGATGGCACCTGCCTCCAGTCCCATGACTTGGGAGGACTGAGGCAGAAATACTGCCTTGGGTTTAGGACCTGGGTCAGGTTATACAGCAAGAGCCTGTGTGCCCGCCCCCTCCAAAGAACACTATTTCTCACAGAAAAACATATAATTTAAAGAGTAAAAAAACATCAGTTATCTCCCTTACATTTTATTGCAGTAGATATTTAGATATTATTTAAATAATAATTACTGCTGCTCTTTTTAAACTCTCTGTTACTGAGCTGTGGGGCCTATTCCTTGGAGAAAGCAGGGTTGCTGATATAGTGTGAGATACATCTCACTAAAGCCATCCTTGAGTACATTACCTATGTATATAGGCCAAGCTATACGTAAGTACACTATACCTGTCTTCAGACACACCAGAAGAGGGCGTTAGATCTTGTTAGATCTTGTGAGCCACCATGTGGTTGCTGGGATTTGAACTCAGGACCTTCCGAAGAGCAGTCAGTGCTCTTAACCACTGAGCCATCTCTCCAGCCCCACAGTCAACTTAACCTACTCGGTGCTAGATTACAGGACTGAATAATACACTACACACTAGTCCTGCTTTAAAACTTACTAATGTGAACTGAACCATCTGCCACTTATTTCTTATTTCAGAAACTTAATTTAAAACAGATCAAAATTGTTCCATGTATATAATTTTCATATTTCTCTATCAAAAGACAAATGTTTATTTTAAAAAGCAGAAGTTGCTGGGAATGTGATACAGGTCTGTTAACTAAGCAGGGAGACTTTATTTCAAGAGAGAGAAGCAGGGAGGGGAAAACTAGCATCAAAGCAATACCAGCAGCCACCAACAGCACAGGCTAACTTCAAGCCTCACATCTGGTATTTGTCACGTCAGCGATGTATTGCTTCCTAAGGATGCCAACGATTCACAGGAGTCAGCACTGCCGGCGCGCTCTCTGCCTGTCTGACTATTATTACTGTTACTGTGGGATAATGCCCCTTTAATGGTACTTCTGCGTCATAGCCACACACGCAGAAACATAAAAACAAGCTAACATTTACACTTTTATTCTATCTTCCTCCAGAAACTATAGTGGAAAATGGAATTGCATATTACTTAAGATTTTTAAGTTGCTCCCACTGACAATGTTTTGCTATCATAAAAGATAGATAAAACTCATCACATAACTTCCTTAATGCTGACTGTATGATAAACAATTCCAGACTGAAAACAATCCTCCAAGAGGTGACATTTTAAAAATACTGAGTATTGTCAAGATTTTGGAAGGTCTATTTCAGTATGTGAAGGTCTGAGGGACCAAGAAGGACTCCATGTTCAAGAACTGAGTCTACTGGCATAGTGTTCCGAGGTTGAGATAACTTTTGCAACACTATATATAGAGCACTATTAATAGTAAACTAATGAAACTATACATAAGACATCTCAACATTCAAACAATTTAATTCCTTCATTATGACCTCAAAATGACACCTTGTATATCAAATAATACCATGTATAAGGAGCATGTAACAAAATTATAGCCATTTCACTACACTAATGGTACATTTAAATGGAAATTCACTGGTGCGCTTTGAAACATATGGTATGTACATTGGCCCTTTCCTTTATGGAGAAGGTCACAATCTCTAAGGTTTGGGGAACTGAAGCAGAACCTTCTCAAGGGAACTGATCAACCTAAAGGTAGTGTTAGCAAGAAACATTAAAGAGCTATTGGTAAGCTGTCAGATACAATTCTGGGAGGCAGAATTGCCTAAAGGTATGGTAGTATTTCTCATAAAAATCAAACCATTCTCACAAATTTCTATTTAAATTGCAAAATTGAAAAGTCACTTTGAGAAATCAACAAGGCATGGAAGCAAAAATATTGCATATTCTCTCTCACTTATGTGTAGAATCAAAAAGAAAGTGTGATGTACATAGACAAAAGCGTCATCCATCAGAGGCAGGGCAAGAGAAGGAGGTCCAAGGGCACAAGCTTGCAGTCATAGAATGGCTGCGCCCGAGACTGAAGACACGTGGGATCCAGGGCACAGTGCCGCACAGCAGCCAGGCACAGGCTTCCACGGGTGCTCTTGTCTCTTTTTCACCAAGCACATTGAACTGAGGCAGGAGGGGTGCACAGGGTGACAACCCTGACTGTAGCGTTCACTTCATTAGGGAAATGTCTATCAAAACATCTTACTACACACTGAAAGGACAGGCCAAGAAAATTAGTTTCATACCTAAACTGCATCCAGAAAATCAAAACACCATGTCAACAATACATCTAAACTCAACTTAGAAGAAAATATCTGATGCACAAGATTCTTATCTATAAATCTCTTAGAATCTCATTTTATAAGATTAAATTTCATTATAATTTCCCATTTTTCTCTTTATTCTGAAATATTCAAGGCACTTGTTTTAGCAGCTGTTCAAGCATAGAACATTTTTTCCTTAACAAAATAATTATTGCCGTAATAATCTGTAATTATGGTTTATAACTGCAATAATCCCAAAGAAATCAGTCATTACCATAGATCACAAGTAATCGTTAACTACTGTTAATGACCTATTTCTTAGGGATTATTGTTTTTGTAAACCATGACCATATCACCACAGATATGAGAGAGCAAGACAATATAATACAAATGAGATAATATAATAATAAACTTATTTTGTAACATTAAAAGCCATTAAGCATCTAAATTAAAGCACACATAACTAAAGCACATAATTTTCTTTGTTCAACATTAACTGAACTGTTGAGTCTGCACAAAAGAAATTGAATACAATTGCACACACTGTATAAGCTAGAGCAATGGTGGGCTTCTCTGTAATGGCAACGATTACTTTTGAATACATTATAGGTATCTTTAAAAGTCAGATAAATTTTGTCTCACTGACTTTTTGACTAGAAAAATGGAAAGCAAGCATTTATTAAAATTGTTGTATGCACCAGATAGACCTTTAAATATTATTATGTAAGAACTTTAAAACACATCCAATTATAAAAACTTCTTCTAAACATGAAGAATTGGGTGTAACTTAATACAATGTATATCTCTCACCACCAATAAATCCTTCATTTTCAGATACACCTATCCAGGACCTTGAATATCTATAATTTCATCACAATTTTCTTCTAGAGAAAGACAGGCTTTTGAATTTTACACCCAATGCTACACATAATGTGTGTGCACTTATGTGCGCAGTATCTCCCACAAAAAATGTGTGAAGTACGAATACAACTTGCAGGAATCCTTCTCTCCTTTATCCATCTGAGTTCTTTGGATCAAACACAGGTCATCAGGCTTGGTGACAAGGGTCTTTATCTGCTGAGTCACCTTGCTAACTCCTCCACTTGCTACATTTTAATGTAGTAGTTGATATTTAAACAAAACCATATGCAATACATATAAGTTGCAGATCACCAACACTGTCATGTCATGGACACTTGAACAAGATAGGAATCAGAAAGCAGAGTGCTTCCTAATAATGTTCCACTTAACAAAGAAATAACTTGATTAGAAAATATTTTTAAACAAAAAAAATCAAGATTTGTGTGATAAAAGCTATGTCTAATTTTTTAAAAAGACAAAAACAAAATAGAAATGAAAGCCTAGAGTCTGCAATGCAACTAGAAAAGTATCAAAATAAAATAAAACTACACTAGACCCTAAGACAGAAATAATGGAAATAGAGCAGCAATTTAAAAACTCAACCAAACTATAATTTGGTTCTCTAAAATACTTAACAAAACTAGTTGGACCAATTAAAGAAAAAAGTTTAAAAAGTCAGCATTGAAAATAAAATAAAGCATACCACTTCAAATCTTATAGATAAGATAAAATAATGGAACATTGGGAATGACTTTCTGCCAATCCATTTTAATACAGTACAAATTTCCATTAAAAAAAAAAGACAAAAAGAAAAAAACTTAGTTTGGCTAGCATTCTAAGCATTAAGGACAGAAAAGGTTGAAGCAGTGGTGGGGAGCTATTCAATGATACCCTTCACAAACACTGATAACGCTGTACCAGACAAAGCATAAATAAAAGAACACTGTATTAAGCTCAAGTTAAGAACTCTACATTGGAACAGAAAATTCTCTTGTGGAGATGAACGGGTAGGACAGGACTGTGACTGTATGCAGACAACACAATCATGTAGGTAACTGGAGCAAGTCCACACACAGTTGGAATTAATAAATAGCAAAGTTATACAACAAACAAATCAATTCTGATTTTACAGAGTAGCAGAGCATTTATTAGGAAACATAAATTTTATATCCTAATTAATCAGTTATGAAATATCAAAATATATAATAAACTTAGGATCACTTTTAATAACTGTACACCAAAAACAACAATGTATTACAAAGACAAAAGCTCATTAAGTGGCAGACCTCACAGTATGCATTGTTCCTATCTGCAATATAGATTGAGGCAAAAATTTAATTTTAGTAAGGTATCCTTTAAAAATAATGGGAAGCTGATGGCTTCACACATTAGACAAACCTATTGTGAAATAGAACAAAATTAGAGGTTTCGTATCACCTAACTTGAAGGCTCAACTGTAAAGCCACGGTAAACAACATAAGACTGCACTGGCCTGAGAACAGATGCCCAGACTAATGAGACAGAAGAATGGTCTGATAATCAACTTCTCTCTTAAAGAAAACTAAACTGGCAAAAATGTCACAGTAATTCAATGAAGGAAAGATAATTTTCTCACCAAGTGATGCTAGAACAAGCAAACTGACTGTAAAAACTCACAACAGTCAAAAAATTAACCTGAAATGAATCAGACCTAAACATAACAGCTCAGACGATTAACCTTAGAGAAAAAAATCTCTGCAATGTTGCTATATAAGATTTCTGAAATACAGAAATCATAAGCTCTATGGGAGTTGGGGGAGTAAACTATCAAAGCTGAAAACGTTAGGTCTTAGCAGGGCGTGCATGGTGAAGGAGGCGGAGCTCTGTAAGTTCCAAGCAAGCCTGGTCTACAGAGGAAGCTCTAGGACAGCCAGGGCTGCACAAAGAAAGCCCCCCCAAACAAAACAAAGCAAAGAAAGAAAGAAAGAAAACTCTAGATCTTTAAAAAACAGTAAGCAGGCAAAGCACAGACTGAGAAAAGTACTTTCCCAAAACACGCGTAAAAGAAGACTCTGTACAAAACACAAGGCTTTCCTACAATCCCACAATGAGAATACATACAAAAGCCAATCATCCACTTTTAAAATGGGAAAAAGGTACCTGAACGATGCCTTTAAAGATGTCAAAAATAATTAACCAGTAAGTGCAAACCAATTATAGTGACACTAGGACATACCCAGATACCCAGCATATTGGCAAAATTCAAAAGAAGCCAAGACCAAAAGTAGGTGGTTCAAAGACTTTTCTCTCTCTCCTCAATACAAACAAAAAACAGTAGAAGTGTCCAAACCAAGAGATATGCAAATCGCAATAAGGAAACAGGAAGCATGAAAAGGCAAAGTGACATGATTTTGTGAAGAGACTGCAATTCCTCTACTGCTGTACTCAAGATACTGAAAAACGGCTGAATGTCAGTGATGCTCTGGTAAAAATGATCAGTGACTTAGGAAAGAATACAAGCAAGCAGACAAAGGCAGCTCTGGACCTGCAAGGAAAAGGCAGCAGCAGATGGATTAAGAAAGCAGTAAGATAAATACATCCTTCAATCACCTGGAAGAAAAAGAATCTGTAAGGAAACCACTGAGATTATAAAAGGGGGAAATCAAACAGGCACGTAACATAAGGAAATAAATAATAAATAAAATACAGAAACAAAATAATGAAATAAACAAACAAACAGAAAAATTAAAAAGAATAGAATCTCAATGGATCAGGGCCAACAAGACAGCTCATCCAATAAAAGCACCTGCCACCGAGCCGGACAGGCTGCAGATGGAAGGAAAGAACTACAAGCTGTCCTCTGGTCCCTCAGTGGCCTTAGTGATGAACAAATATACACATACACAAGCACATTACATAAGCGTCAGAATGTAATAAAAAATTAAAACTCAATGAATAAATTAAAAATAAAAATAAAAAAAATAGCAAAACACTTGACCAAGTAGAAAAAAGGAGTTATTGGGGCTGGAGAATAGGGGTGATATGACACCAAATCAAAACATCAATAAAGGGGGAAATAAAAAGAAAACAGGACCATAATATCCCAGAACTCTGGGATGATCAAGAAATCATCTTGCCAGGTGGGACTGGCACATAGCTTTAATCCCAGCACTTGGGATGAAGAGGCAGGTGGATCTCTGGGTTTGAGGCCAGTTTGAACTGCAGACTGCGTTCCTAGACAGCCAGAACTACACAAAGAAACCCTGTCTTGAAAAAGAAAAAAGAGATTAAATCTTAGAAGCCACAGAATAGTAGAAACTGAAACAAACCCTAAAGACAAAGAATCGGACTGATTCAGAAAACTCAGCAAATTCAGAGAAAGAAAATAGATGTCCAAATATGATGGGCACTGAGAACTTCAAACAGACATGTCAGAGACAAATCACTCCAAAAAAACATGATGGAGAAGATAAATAAAAGGAACGGAACAGAATGAGATGAAAAAGGATGCACCAACTCGCCTCTATAGGTGTGCTACCTAACAGGTGGGAGGTTCGTGGGACTCAAGAAAGAAACCTTACAAATCCAAGAAACTAAAACACATAAGAGTTACAAGACTCAAGGGAAGTCACGGAAGCTGTGAGCAACTGCTGAGAAGAGACTGCCCAGCCTGGCTGCCTGCAAGTCAGGCAGAGACACCAACACAGCAGGTTTTCACCCCTGTACTACAACAGGCTTTTCCGCGATGTACTTGTCTCTGAGTCGGCCCTCCTCCTGTACTTACTTGTATTCCTATAAATAACTCTAATGAACTCATCAGTTTGCCAAGTTGGAATTGTTTGGCCTGTTGTTGGTTTCCTATCTGTGAGAACTAGGTTCATGTCTCCGCAGGAAAAGTCACACAACTGGAAGAAACATCAGATACCTATGTAATAACCTTAAATGTAAATGGACTAAACTTAATAAAAAAAAAAGATGCAGACTACCTGACTGAATTAATAAATCAGATCAAACTGTCTGTGTCTAAGAAACATACCTCAGTAGTAAAGACACTCACAGAATCAAGTATGGAAAGCAATATATAATCAAATGAAAGCTGAAACAAAACTGGCAAATGTATTCCAAAAGCTGATAAAGTAGACTCTAAGCTAGATATATACTAATAAAGAAACTGTTTTATCAAAAAGCTGTAACAATTGTAAATATATATGCAAAAATACGATTCCAAATTTCATAAAACAAACACCAATGAACATAAAAGTTCATATGAGAAATTCTCAGAGTTAAAATACAATGATTATCAAATGAACTTAACATATATAACATTCCATTCAAAAGATATAAAACACATATATTCTCAGTAGCTTATAGAACCCCGTCTAAAACAGATCCCCCTTCTAGGGCATAAAACAAGTCTTAAAAATTCAAAGAATCAAAATAATTTCTTGTGAAATTGTAGGGGGTGGTTCTGATGCTTTGATGAGGAATCAGGTATATAAAAGGTCCTGTTCCCCAATTGGTTCTTGATTGATCAATAAAATGCCAGTGGCCAGTGGCTGGGCAGAAGAGGCAGGACTTCCAGGTTCCTACAGGCAGGCTAGGAGACTCAGGAGGAGGAAAGGGAATTCCATGGGCTCCTGAGGGGGAGAGAGCCACCAGTCATATAGGATCTCAGGTACTGTGGCCATTGGCCACTTCCCCAACTGGGCCTGGAGTACCAGACTGGAGATTTAAAAAATGCAACTAAGCTGAGGGCAGATAGGCTACTGAGCAAGAGGGCAACCTGGAATCTAAGCTGAGGGCAGATTTAGGCTGCTGACCAAGAGGGTAACCTAGACACTAAGCTGAAGGCAGATTTAGGGCAGACTCAGTGTCAAGCAAGGAATAAAGGGAAGGGCACTCAAGCTGAGGGTGGCTTAGAAGAGCCCAGACACTGAGTTGAGCAGTAGAAAATGAGCGTGTGTGTGTGTGTGTGTGTGTGTGTCTTCTGTCCATGGTCCATGGATCCAAGAGAACAGGGCTGGCAGCATGGTCTGCCAGGAGCTAAAAGCAGGGCAGTAGAAACTGCACACTACATGAAATATCAGGTCATAGTGCAATCAAACTAAAAACCAGTAAGAAAAAGCACAAAAATAACATAGTATTCAGAAACTGAATAATAACCCCTAAATAATCACTGAGTTATAAAATAAGAAACTTTCAGATTTCTTAGAATCAAATAAAAGAAAGAGCATGCTTTGCCAGGACCTTTGAAACACAGGTAAGGCAATTCCTTTTTTTTCCTTTTTATTTTTTTTTAATTTATTGAAAAGGTAAGTAAAGGGAAATAAAAACACTTCATGATAAAATTAAAGATTTACATGGAAAATATTTCAGATAAACACATTAAAATTGACAATTTTCATGGAAAATTACAGAGTAAAGTGGTAGACATGTAAAACATTGCTAAATTAATTGAAATATGAGATAGAAACATTTTATGATAGAATTGAAGATTTATGTGGAAAATATTTCTGATAATATTATAAAATAATGTAGAAAAACATGTTAGAATTGAAGATTATCATGGAAAATTTTATATAGATATAATAATGGTAGGTATAAAAGTATTCCTAAGTTGATTAAAAGTGAAATTATAAACATTTTCTGATAAACTTAAAAATTTACATGAAAAATATTTGTGATAAAATTGAAAAAATATATAGAAAAGCATGTTAAAATTAAAGATCATGGAAATTATATAGATAAAATGACAGGCATAAAGATAATTCTAAGTTGATTGAAGGTAGAATTATAAACATTTTCAGATAACATTAAAGATTTACATGGGAAATATTTCTGGTAAAATTCAAGAAATAAATAGACAAACACATTAAAATTGACTATTTCATGGAAATTTCTACATATAAAATGGTAGATATAAAAACTCTAAATTAATTAAAGGTAGAATTAGAAACATTTGTGATAAAGTCAAAGATTTACATTGAAAACATTTCTGATAAAATAGAGGAAGCATATAGAAAGACATTAAAATTGAAGATTATCATGAAAATAATGCAGATTAAAATGGTAGACATAAAAAACATTACTAAACTAATTAAAAGGGGAATTTTAAACATTTTCTGATAAAATTGAAGATTTACATGAGAAATATTTCATTAGTCTGTCTTTTTATCGGGGAGTTGAGTCCATTGTTGAAAGAGGAAACACAAAAATCTCTTAAAGAATTAGAGGAAAGCACAAACAAGCAAGTAAAGGAGCTAAGCAAAACCATCCAGGATCTAAAATCAGAAGTAGAAACAACTAAGAAAACTCAAAGGGAGACAACTTTGGAGATAGAAAGCCTTGGGAAGAAATCAGGGGACAGAGATGCAAATATCAACAACAGAATACAAGAGATAGAAGAAAGAATCTCAGATGCTGAAGATTCCATAGAAACCATGGACTCAACAGTTAAAGAAAATGCAAAATGCAAAAAGCTTGTAACCCAAAATATCCAGGAAATCCAGGACACAATGAGAAGACCAAACCTAAGGATTATAGGCATAGATGAGAGTGAAGATTTACAACTTAAAGGGCCAGCAAATATCTTCAATAAAATTATGGAAGAAAACTTCCCTAACCTAAAGAGAGAGATGCCCATGAATATACAAGAAGCCTACAGAACTCCAAACAGACTGGACCAGAACAGAAATACTTCCCGTCACATAATAAAACACCAAATGTTCTAAACAAAGAAAGAATATTAAAGGCAGTAAGAGAAAAAGGCCAAGTAACATATAAAGGAAGACCTATCAGAATCACAGCAGACTTTTCACCTGAGACTATGAAGGCTAGAAGGTCCTGGGCAGATCTCATGCAGACACTAAGAGAACACAAATGCCAGCCAAAACTACTATATCCAGCAAAACTCTCAATCACCGTAGATGGAGAAACTAAGATATTTCATGACAAAACCAAGTTTACCCAATAGCTATCCACAAACCCAGCCCTACAAAGGATAATAGGAGGAAAACACCAATACAAGGAGGGAAACTTCACCCTGGAAAAAGCAAGATAGTACCCTTTCATCAAACCCAAAAGAAGTTAAGCAATCAAATTTAAAAAATAACGTCAAAAATGATAGGTAGTAACAATCACTATTCCTTAATATCTCTTAACATCAATGGACTTAATGCCCCAATAAAAAGTCACAGACTAACTGACTGGATACGTAAACAGGACCCTACATTTTGCTGCTTACAGGAAACACACCTCAGGGTCAAAGACAAACACTACCTTAGAGTAAAAGGCTGGAAGACAATTTTACAAGCAAATGGTCTCAGGAAACAAGCTGGAGTAGCCATTTTAATATCAGGTAAAATTGACTTTCAACCCCAAAGTCATCAAAAGAGACTCTGAGGGATACTTCTTGCTGGTCAAAGGAAAAATACAACAAGAAGAACTCTCAATCCTGTACATCTATGCTCCAAATGCAAGGGCACCCTCTTTCGTAAAAGAAACTTTATTGAAACTCAAAGCACACATTGCACCTAACACATTAATTGTGGGTGACTTCAACACTGCACTTTCCTCAATGGACCGATCAGGAAAACAGAAACTAAACAGGGACACAATGAAACTAATTGAAGCTTTGGACCAATTAGATTTAACAGATATATATAGAACATTCTATCCTAAAGCAAAAGAATATACCCTTTTCTCAGCACCTCATGGTACCTTCTCCAAAATCGACCATATAACTGGTCACAAGACAGACCTCAACAAATATAAGAAGATCGAACTAATCCCATGCCTCCTATCAGATCACTATGGAGCAAAAGTGGTCTTCAATAGCAACAAAAACAACAGAAAACCCACATACACGTGGAAACTGAACAATACTCTACTCAATGATACCTTGGTCAAGGAAGAAATAAGGAAAGAAATTAAAGACTTTTTAGAACACAATGAAAATGAAGACACAACATACCCAAATCTATGGGACACAATGAAAGCAGTGCTAAGAGGAAAACTCATAGCCCTGAGTGCCTCCAAAAAGAAAATGTAGAGAGCATACATTACCAGCTTAATGACACACCTGAAAGCCCTGGAACAAAAAGAAGCTATTTCACCCAGGAGGAGTAGAAGGCAGGAAATCCTCAAATTCAGGGCCGAAATCAATCAAGTAGAAACAAAGAGAACCATACAAAGAATCAACAAAACCAGGAGCTGGTTCTTTGAGAAAATCAACAAGATAGATAAACCCTTAGCCAGACTGACCAAAGGGCACAGAGAAAGTATCCAAATTAACAAACTTAGAAATGAAAAGGGAGATATAACAACGGAAACTGAGGAAATCCAAAAAATCATCAGATCCTACTACAAGAGACTGTACTCAACACAACTGGAGAATCTGGAGGAAATGGACAATTTCCTTGACAGATACCAAATACCAAAATTAAATCAGGACCAACTAGACCATCTAAACAGTCCCATAATGCCTAAAGAAATAGAAGGGGTCATAAAGTCTTCCAACCAAAAAAAGCACAGGACCAGATGGTTTCAGTGCAGAATTCTATCAGACCTTCAAAGAAGAGTTAACACCAATACTCTTCAAACTATTCCACAAAATAGAAACAGAAGGAACACTACCCAATTCCTTCTACGAAGCCACAATTACGCTGATACCAAAACCACACAAAGATCCAACAAAGAAAGAGAACTTCAGACCAATTTCTCTTATGAACATCGATGCAAAAATACTCAATAAAATTCTTGCCAACCGAATCCAAGAACACATCAAAACGATCATCCACCATGATCAAGTAGGCTTTATCCCGGGAATGCAGGGTTGGTTCAATATACGGAAATCCATCAATACAATCCACTACATAAACAAACTCAAAGAACAAAACCACATGGTCATTTCATTGGATGCTGAAAAAGCATTTGACAAAATTCAGCATCCTTTCATGCTTAAAGTCTTGGAGAGAACAGGAATTCAAGGCCCATACCTAAACACATAGTAAAAGCAATATACAGCAAACCGGTAGCCAGCATCAAACTAAATGGAGAGAAACTTGAAGCAATCCCACTGAAATCAGGGACCAGACAAGGCTGCCCCCTTTCTCCTTATCTTTTCAATATTGTACTTGAGGTACTAGCTCGGGCAATTCGACAACATAAGGAGGTCAAAGGGATACAAATTGGAAAGGAGGAAGTCAAACTATCATTATTTGCAGACGACATGATAGTCTACCTAAGTGACCCAAAAAACTCCACTAGAGAGCTCCTACAGCTGATAAACAACTTCAGCAAAGTGGTAGGTTATAAGATCAACTCAAGCAAATCAGTGGCCTTCCTATACTCAAAGGATAAGCAGGCTGAGAAAGAAATTAGGGAAATGACCCCCTTCACAATAGCCACAAACACTATAAAGTATCTTGGGGTGACTCTTACCAAACATGTGAAAGATCTGTATGACAAGAACTTCAAGACTCTGAAGAAGGAAATGGAAGAAGACCTCAAAAAATGGGAAAACCTCCCATGCTCATAGATCGGTAGAATCAATATAGTTAAAATGGCCATTTTGCCAAAAGCAATATACAGATTCAATGCAATACCCATCAAAATCCCAACTCAATTCTTCACAGAGTTAGAAAGAGCAATTATCAAATTCATCTGGAACAACAAAAAACCCAGGATAGCTAAAACTATTCTCAGCAACAAAAGAAAGTCTGGGGGAATCAGTATCCCTGACCTCAAGCAATACTACAGAGCAATAGTGTTAAAAACTGCATGGTATTGGTACAGTGACAGGCAGGAGTATCAATGGAACAGGATTGAAGATCCAGAAATGAACCCACACACCTATGGCCACTTGATCCTCGACAAAGAGGCTGAAAATATCCAATGGAAAAAAGATAGCCTTTTTCCTTTGAAGAATGCGAATTGATCCATCCTTGTCTCCTTGTACTAAGCTCAAATCCAAATGGATCAAGGACCTCCACATAAAGCCAGACACTCTGAAGCTAATAGAAAAGAAACTGGGGAAGACCCTTGAGGACATCGGTACAGGGAGAAAGTTTCTTAACAGAACACCAATAGCGTATGCTCTAAGAGCAAGAATTGACAAATGGGACCTCATAAAATTACAAAGTTTCTGTAAGGCAAAGGACACCATCAAGAGGACAAATCGGCAACCAACACATTGGGAAAAGATCTTCACCAATCCTACATCAGATAGAGGGCTAATATCCAATATATATAAAGAACTCAAGAAGCTAGACTCCAGAAAACCGAACAACCCTATTAAAAAATGGGGTACAGAGTTAAACAAAGAATTCTCACCTGAAGAACTTCGGATGGCGGAGAAGCATCTTAAAAAATGCTCAACTTTATTAGTTATTAGGGAAATGCAAATCAAAACAACCCTGAGATTCCATCTTACACCAGTCAGAATGGCTAAGATTAAAAATTCAGGAGACAGCAGGTGTTGGAGAGGGTGTGGAGAAAGAGGAACACTCCTCCACTGCTGGTGGGGTTGCAAATTGGTACAACCACTCTGGAAATCAGTCTGGCGGTTCCTCCGAAAACTGGGCACCTCACTTCCAGAAGATCCTGCTATACCACTCCTGGGCATATACCCAGAGGATTCCCCACCATGTAATAAGGATACATGCTCTACTATGTTCATAGAAGCCCTATTTATAATTGCCAGATGCTGGAAAGAACCTAGATATCCCTCAACAGAAGAGTGGATGCAAAAAATGTGGTATATCTACACAATGGAGTACTATTCAGCCATTAGAAACAATGAATTCATGAAATTCTTAGGCAAATGGATGGAGCTAGAGAACATCATACTATGTGAGGTAACCCAGACTCAAAAGGTGAATCATGGTATGCACTCACTAATAAGTGGATATTAACCTAGAAAACTGGAATACCCAAAACATAATCCACACATCAAATGAGGTACAAGAAGAAAGGAGGAGTGGCCCCTGGTTCTGGAAAGACTCAGTGAAGCAGTATTCGGCAAATCCAGAACGGGGAAGTGGGAAGGGGTGGGTGGGAGGACAGGGGAAGAGAAAGGGGATTATGGGACTTTTGGGGAGTGGGGGACTAGAAAAGGGGAAATCATTTGAAATGTAAATAAAAAATTATATCGAATTAAAAAAAAAAAAAAAAAGAGGAGTCCAGCATCACTGAGATGAAATCTCCTGGGGAGTATTTTCTGAGAGCACAAAGAAACTGTGTTCAAGAGATAGCCAAGGGGAAAAAATAAATAAATAAATAAATAAATAAATAAATAAATAAATAAATAAATAAATAAATAAATAAAGTGGAGGGGCTGGAGAGATAGCACGGAGGTTCAAGAGCACCAGCTGTGCTTCCAGAGCACCTGGAATTGATTCCCAATTTCCACATAATGGCTAAAACTGTCTGTAACGCCACTTCCAGGGGATCTTATGTCCTCTTATGGTTTCTGCATGTACACAGACACACATGCACATATAAAATAAAAAAACAAAAAAGCTTTAAAGGAAGAGTAGTTGAGAAAGAGACTCCATATCAACATCTGACACCTGGGGTACATGTGGACCTGCACAAACACACACGGGTATACACACTCACATATACTACACACATGCACAAGAAAATAGAAAGGAAGGAACATTACCAAAGTCACTCAATAAAGCCAGCATTACCCTATCAGCAAGACCAGATGGATTCAAAAGAAAATAAAACCAAAGACCTTAATAAATACATAAATAAATAAAATTGTCAATAAAATTCTTACAAACTAAATTAAAAACATATTAAAGAGATCATAGAGCATGTCAGCCCCAATCATTCAAAGATGGAAGACTATTTGAACAAATACAAAAACGGAGGGTCACTTCCTCTCAAATGTGAACAAGACAAGGGTATCTATTCCACACTCTTTTTCAATAATCCTTAAAATGTTACCTGAAGACACTAAAAGAATACAAATAGGAAGTCATCAAATATCCTTATTTACAGATTGTAAAATCTTTAAAAGTCCCTGAAGACAACTCAGACTTGATAAAGCCTTTCAACAAGATGCAGAATACAAAACCAACCGCCAATAATCAGAAGTTTTTTTTTACAAAATGATGTGCTCACTGAGGGAAAAATCGGGAGGTTAAAAATCCCATTCATTATAGCTTTAAATAAGTAAAACCTAATAACAACCTTAACCAAGGAGGGCAAACACCTCCACAGTAAGCACTTTAAAATACACGGAAAGGAGACCCTGACGGCGCTGGCTGACGGAGACGTCCCAGGCTCTTGAGTTGGCATCACTAGCTTTATGAAAACAGCTTCGTCACTAAGTGACTTACAAAAACAGTGTAAGCCCAACCAAAATCTCAGAGAGACTCTTCCTATAAACAGAAAAAAGTCCTAAAATTCATATGGAAGCAAAGAAAACCATGAATGACTAGGGTGTCAGGTACTTAAGTAGCAGAAAGTCCTGGAATGGTAACAAAGTGTTTAACCTCAGGTTAATTACTTCTTTATTCAACATGGTTTCTTCCCTCACTCTGCTATTTCCAATGCCTGCAGAAGCCTTTTAATTTCATGCATTCTCATATGACATATCTTAAGGTCATTCATATTTCTAGAATACAAAAAGAGCTACAAAAACTAAACACTAAAAAAATAATATTCTGCCAATCAGTTCTGCCATGGGCAGATGAACTGCTATAGAATCGTCAAAAGGAAAACCACAAATGGCCAGTAAACACATAAGGGAAGCACACCATCCTTGCCATTAGGGAAATGTATAAAATTGCTTTGAGAATTCATTGACCAGTCTTAGAATGACTAGGATGGAGACAACAGAGGTCAACATGAACAGGGAAAGAGCTCACATTTGCTGCTTCTGGGGATATAAACTGTGCCACCAATACAGAAATAAGGACAGTGACATGAAAATAAAAACAGAACTGCACGTGACCCGAACACAGCAATCCTCCTAATCCTCCTCAGGGACCACAGAGGTCCCTGGGCTGCTGCATCCAGCACTGTGCTCATCGCCATGGTGAGGAAGGGGTATATTTATATCTGTGGTGGTTATACATATCATAAAACTAGACAGGAGGTTATATAAGATGAGGAAGGAGGAAAGGAAGGAATTGAAGGTATAAGACACAGAAACAGGAGGGACACTCTGGAGTGAACAGGGAGCTGAGACAGCAGACAAGCAGAGGGTCCATGGGGAGAGGGGTGGGAAGGAATGAGCACAGAGTGAAGCAACACAGACCTGTGGGCAGCCAGGAAAGCCCACTGTTTTGTACACCATCCTAACAAATAATAAAAAGTATGAATTACTTCATCCTTACGTTGCATTTTAAAAATCTGAAAAAAATTATCCCCTGATTACTATCTGAAGGTATTTAAAGGAATGTAAAAGTGCACCCTCCCTGAGTAAGATTAAAGATGAAATAATAAGGATAAAAATTTAAAAGCCATGGTGAAGACTAATACATAAATAAAAATAAAATCTGGTTAGCTTCTTATACAGGCCGACCTTAGCCAAGTGTCCAGACTATTAGTGAAAGGAAGGAAAAAAAATATTACTTCAAAGACAATGACATCATACTATCTGTTTGAGGATCATTAAATAGCTGTTCCTCATGAGTCCATGTTGAGTTGTTGCCTGTGTGTCCCATAAAAATATTAAAGATCAATAGTCAAGTCACCAAAATACCAAATGGCTTAATATAATCAGTGGTTTAAACAGGGACTAGACAGACAATGGGAGAAACATAAAAATAGTTTACCTCAAGAAAGACTGGCCTCAAACTCAAAGATCCACCTGCCTCTGCTCCAGAGTGCTGGGATTAAAGGTGTCACCACCACGCCTGGCTTCCTGCAGGGTTCTGACAGTGACTACTGGCTCTACCCACTGTAGCACACTGCTCACACGGTTTGACGCAAACTGACCTTCTTGAATCGCCATGTCAATAGGCAGCCCCGCAGCAGAATGCAGAAGCTTTTGGTAGTTCTGTGCGTTTTGGTCAAATAGCTGTACAAGGAGAGCACACGTCTTTTCATATTCACATCTGCTGACTGTACACAGCTGCTCCAGCTGCTGGAACACAGTAGCAGTGTCATCCAGGGGGTCTTCTAAATTATCTCTGAAATATGAAAGACATTTGCTTACAATGTGGTACATCTTAATCACAACACAGAAACTTTGCGATGTAAAAATGCTAAGATGAATCAAGAAATAAATGACAAATGAATTTGGAAGATAAAAAATAAACATGATTATGCACATAGAAATTAACACACACACACACACACACATACTCCACACACTTAAGAAGTGAATTTACTGAAGTCATAGAAAACTAGCTCAAAATACAAACCTGCTGCTCTATAATGGCAAAGAAAATGAATGTGGACTATTAAACAAGAGTGTCCCACAATTTAAGGAGCATGGTAAGTAGGGTGAGCATTACACCTTAACTCAAACACTCAGGAAGTGAAGACAGAAGGCTCAGGAGGTTAATCCTAGCCTTAGTTACAAGTAAATTTAAAGGCTACTTTGGAGCCCATGAGACACTGTTCTCAAAAGCAAATATGTAAAAATAAATGAATGTTTAATACAAAGCTACTAACTGAATCTAACTAAATATGTTCAAAATCTAAAAGCTGCAATTATAGAGTACCAACAAAAGGAAACCAGAGACCTAGACAAACGGAAGAGACGGTGCGCCGTGTCCACTGACCACACAACCACCACTGCCGCTGTCTCAGTTCCTCTCCCAGATCAACAGATGACATTCAGTAAAATTCCAACAAAGCAGGCATTGCCTTTCAGAAATTCCAAGCCTGGGCCAGAGAGTTTAGACAGCACAGTGCTTACTGCAGAGCCTGAGGACCTGACCCTTGATCCCCAGAACTTCATTAAGTAAAGAGGGAAGGACAGGGACACTCCATGAAATGTCCTCTCACTTGCACACAGGTGCGAGGCATGTACTCTCCCCATACAATAATGCATCTTAAAATAAGAGCCTGAAAAACTAATGCTCAATTTTGCATGGAGAAAAAAAAATGAAGTACAATCACCAAGACAATTCTGAATAGTGAAAACCAAGTTGGAAGACTCACCCCATCAGATTTCAACATTTATTTTATGTATTGTAACTAAAACAGGACACAGGTGGAAAGATATGTGGATTATTAAGAACAGAGTTTCAGAATGGAGCCACACACACACTTACTATAAAATTAAAAAGACCATGAACAGCCAGCAATCAAGTCCAGAGCAGATCAAACATGAAGGTGTAAGAGCAGATGTTACAGACACTTTGGAAAATAGTTTGGCAGCATTTTATAAAGAAAATATATACTTACCTTACCACCAGGAAACCCATATATAGGTATTTTACACAGAGAAATGGAAACTTATGTTCATATAAAATTGTGCACATCAGTGATGTCAGCAGTTTATTCCCACTGTAAGTGGGTGCACAGGCACAGTCACGGAAATGACATGCAAATAAGTGGGTGCACCAGCACAGCCACAGACAGGATTCTACTCCACAATAACAAGAAGGGACCCTGGGACTCCATGGAGGGATGCCAAGTGCATATGCCAAATGAAAGGCACTAAACTTCAAAAGCTAAGCACTGATGCTTCCATCTGGACAGTATCCTACAACTGGCAAAAACTGTAGGGAAATAAAAAGATTAGTCAGATCTGTGTGCTAACTAAAAAGGGACCAGGTGTCTCTAGAGGATGGGACTATATGCATGATACTCAGTACCATGAGTGCCGTGGTGGCTACACAACATGCACACTTGTCAGAATTTATAAACTGTACACCAGCAACAGGGGACCTTAACATTTTACTTCAATCTTTAAAAATTACAACATGAGACAGATAAAAATAAAACATTTAATATTTCAATACCTCACAACAATGGCAACAGATTCCAATCGGGACGTGATAAAGGCCTTTGTGATTTCAGGTGCATAAGTGTCTAACAAGTGGGGTTCAGCTGACTTCACAAAAGGAACGGATGCTACCATCCTCTGCCACAGAGTTAGTAAGTAATGAACACTGTTGGGGGCAAACTCCCAATGCTACAAAGAAACACAGCAAACGTTATTTAAAATGGCATCATAGCATTCTAGACTAGAAATCACAGAGCAAAGTGACTACAGATAAAATTAACTTGAGTTGTTCTTCTTATTTAAGGTTTTTTGTTTGTTTTGAAACAAGGGCCTAAGGTAGCCTAGGCTAGCCTTGAATTCATTATGCACCTAAGATGGACCTTTAGCTTTGATTCCCCTGTCTCCACATCCTGAGTGCTGCTATTACAGACACGCACTACTATACCCAACACATGCTGCTAGGACCGAGCCTGGAGCTCTGGCTGTCAGACAAGCATTCTATCAGCCAAGTCACATCTCCAGACCTGATAAATTAACTTTTATTGATAACAAAGCTCACTTAAAGTAGCAAATTTTACAAATCCAAGAAGTATCAAAAAACTAACATCTCTCACTATGCCACATAGTTTAATGACTACTAAAGTGTTTCTGCATTTCCTTAAAATCTATTAAACAAGTATTTTTGCAAGAGCTGATATAAAATGGGAACAGGGCTTCCCATCAACTTCAAAAGGAATTTTCCCATAATACAATCTATAAAAGCATTTGTTTTTTTCTTTACATAGATTTGATTACGGATTCTCATCACTTTCATTACTAGAAATTTAAATAAAATACCATTTTTTATTATTTTATGTGTTGCAATGATTACTTTAACTAAAAACTTTGTAAAGAATAATAATTCCTACCAGGCAGTGGTGGCACACACTTTTAATCCCAGCACTTGGGAGGCAGAGGCTGGCGGATTTTTTATTTCAAGGCCAGCCTGGTCTACAGAATGAGTTCGAGGACAGCCAGGGCTACATAGAAAAACCCTGTCTCAAAAAACCAAAGGAGAAAAGAGAAAAAGAGAGAGAGAAAGAGAAAGGGGAGAGAGAGGGGGAGAGAGAGAGAGAGAGAGAGAGAGAGAGAATGAATGAATAATACCCTAAGTACTCAAAAAATATTTAAAAAAGAAAACTACCTCCACCAAACCTTTACCAAGAAATTGATTTAAAATTGTGGTTTAACCTTGTACTTACCTGAAGGCTAGTAATAGTAAAATTAGCAATCAATCCAATAACTTCTGCATATTCCTTCACCAAAACTAATTCTCCCAGCTGATAGTTTGTCTTTAAACGAGCCAAAAATCGACAGAATTCATGATAATTACCAGGATCAGACAAACCCTAAATTAAAATACAAAAGAAAGGCTCTTCAAAGAAACTGATGAAAATCCAAGTATTTATTTCTGTTCCATCCCCTGGCTTTCACGGGCACTTACTGTGTGGCAGATGGGTAGATAAGGTGGATGCATCCTGCTACGTGTCATTGTCAATTACAGTAAGGAATATAAAGTAGAACTTTTAGAAGCAGTACCACACCAAGATGACAAAGAGATGCTTGAGAACTTATTACACAAAAAGCCTATGTGGTATGTGTGTGTTATACAAGTGCACAAACACAAATCACAGAAAATTATTTGAATTCAACTACTTGTGTTCTGTAGTTCCAAGTTAATGTCCTGTTTCTAAATGACAAAGCATGCAAACAAATTACTGCATGTAGATAACAGGTGACTTTTAGAAGGAAACTTTAAAAGGTACAGACCTAGAGTAGCTAGAATACCAAACGCATGCTACCTTTATATTTAAAGATTGCAGAATAGTTGACTATGACCACATTTTAAAATGAATTGGTTGAATACTAATACTTAAAGAATATAAAGAATTTTACTAATGGAGCTCTAGGAAAAAAAAATAGTACATATTATCTAGGATAAAGTCCAAAAAAAAGTCTTAGAACTACACACTTGTGATTCTAAAATACCAGATTGACTTTTACAGTGACCATATAGTTCTCACAATATAGCTCATGATAGTAAGTTATACAAATAACTTTTGATTTTAAGGTAAAGCCCCATTGTGGCGAGATAGATCAGCGGTTAAGAGCACTTGACTACTCTTCCGAAGGTCCTGAGTTCAAATCCCAGCAACCACATGACGGCTAACAACCACCCGTAATGAGATCTGACACCCTCTTCTGGAGTATCTGGAGACAGGTAGAATGTACTTAAATATAATAATAAATTAATCTTTAAAAAAAAAAGAAGGTAAATCTATGAGCAAAATGAGTAAACACAAGCCCTGAACTAACATTGAAAATGTATACAAAGGTATGCATTGTAAGCTACTCCACCTAAGAACTACTGGGGTGTAGAGGATGTGGGTAGTGGGGTATTTATTTGGGTCATACATAATCAAGATATATTACATACACACAGGAAGCTGTTAGAGTAATAAAATGGGAAAAAAACCCTCTTCAATAGCCAAAAACAAACAAACAAACAAACAAACAAACAATAACAAAACCCAAAAAAGCAAATGCCTTCATCTCTATACAAAGATAACTGATGGTCCACAACTGCCAGTAACTGAGAAGCATGGAGACATCTCTTCAAGCTGCCATTTGCGTGCTTACAGTCCACGGCTTAACTACAAATTTTTTGAGCCATAAAAGAACCAACTGAAAGTGATCCGATTCTTGTCAGACATTCCACACCTCTCAGGAGTGTCTCCACATCAGTGTCCGGACACCAAAGCCCTGGAGCTAATGCACTCTATTTCTAAAGCTACAAACCAGGTGTCCACAAGAGGGCAAAAGACACTATTTCAAAATATAAAGCAATGTATTTCAATATTAACAAGTAAGTTTAAGTTGTCTCCTACGGCGCTAAGGACAGAAGCGTGACACAGCGCAGGACTTCTACCATAGTCACCTAAACAAACACAAACAAAACCTCGAAGGAATACCAAATCTACATTGAAATACTCTCATTAAAAACATGATTATAGCAAATGAAACTTCAGGAAGATGAATACAATACAATTTTTCCCAAAACATAATATATTAAAAAATGTATTATGTACCAGTGAACAAAAATATAATTTCTATATTCTAAATATTAAGTTATTTTATAAATACCTGGGGGTTTTCAAGTATCCTTTTTACTCCTTTAATTAAGTTACCAAGGTACTTGGCACGCTCAGGACTGCTAAATAAGGATCTTCTTGTAGAAGCAAACTGAACTAAGCAAGAAAGTGCCTGAAAAACAACAGGATTTTTTAAATTTTAATTTTAAAAGTGGCTATGTCCACTGTCAGCATCCAAAAGCCTCTGGCCCACACTAAAACAGCACTTGCCAGTAGTCTTTAGTTATTTTTAAAATCTCCCCCTACCCTCCTCTGCTTAGAGACTGCATTTTTCTATCTGACTTTCAAAAATCTTGACATTTTTGTTTTAATTTTTTATCTGTATTTTACAAAGGAAGGGGCCTCAAAGGCTGGGGAGATGGTTCAGTGGGTAGTGACGCTCACATGAACATGTGAGTAAAGCTGAACCCACCCACATGTGCCTGTAATGTCAATGCTGCCTTAAGGATAGGCAGAGGCCATTCTAATCAAAACAGAGTTTCCAGTTCAGAGTGATACTGTCCAACAAAAGACCAAAGGATATTTTAAGGAGAAAGAAGGTTTCCTTGTGACATTCTCGTGATTGTAGGGGTGTATACCACTGTGTTCTTATTTGTACCCTCTCTGCCCTCCCCCTCTCGCTGAATCCCTTTATTCTTCCTGATCGTGATATATATATATATATATATATATATATATATATATATATATATATATATATATATATATATTCTATATGCCCTCTATGGCAAATCTGCCAAAGCAGGTACTAGACATGGATATATTCAGAAGGTGCCCAGATGCTTAAGATACCCATTCTGTCTGTGAACCAATGAACTAGGTGTCAGAAACAAAATAATATTAAGTTACAGAGTATTATAAATTATGTATTATGGATCCTAAAAAGGAGAGAGCTTCCTGCATGTAACACATTTATTTGGCTATACAGTACTTACTCTATGCCATTCAGAAGTGTCTTACAGGGGAGTTTGGAAAACGCTGCTGGAAGGGTTAGTACCCTCTGAGAGTCCCCAAGGATGGTTTGACCTAGTTATCTCCCTAAACTTCCAGGCCATTTCATTACCTACGTTCCTAACTCCAACAGCACTCTGTCCTCATATAAAGGACCAACTGATCTCTGGATGTTTAATCTGGGTTCATATATTTACTTGCCCAGCTAAAATTACCACTAGTTGCCAAAGTAAAAATATTTCTATTAGGAGATTTCATAAAAAATGTCTGGACTTTGTGATAAGGATAAGAATGAGAACAAACATGAGAATCTTTGTTTGGACCATACTCCAGTTGCTGACTTCCTTTACTGTTAAAAAACAAAAAACTACCCTCCTTAACCAACTCTAATGCACATGACTAGGAATTATCAGGATATTCAAAGCAAAACACCAGTGCACAGTTTAGAGGTTAAAAAGGCTTTAATTTCAATGCCAATATCTACTGTATTACCTGGGGGAAAGTCAATCAGACACTTGGGCCTGTTTTCTGTTCAGGTCAACCTACTGACCTAAACAGAACAGTACTGAGGACAGTGTTATTAACCTTGAAAGGTCACTGTGAGCATGAAGCAAGATAAGCACCACATAACAGGGCATCAAGCTAGTTACCCCAAAGCAGACTTCTCTTCTGCATTTTTTAATCATGAGTATATTTTTGCTTTATACTAAAACATAATCATGACTTCATGCTTTTTAAACAACTAAAATCAATTTACTGGTTAAAAGATAAGAAGCTAAGGCACAACCTCAGATAAGCACCCTATGAAACTCAGATTAAAGCTATAAACTCTAGATTCAAGAATAGACGTGTTGGGTTAGGGATGCAGCTCAATAGGAGAGCACTTGGTAATACAAGTCTTCCTTCTAAGTGACATTTAAACAAATGCACTTTAAATCTGGAACACTTTTCCACAGACACGATTCTCTAATTTCTAGTAGCTTAAATATTAAACTTAGCATTTTTTTCCAACATTGCTAGATCTTAAAGACTCAAAAAAGATGATGCTCAAAGTGTCAAAGTTCTGTGTAACAAAGACATTTTAAAAGCTGGGCATCACGAGTGAGGGGCACCAAGCAACCTCAGACGGAGGCTGCCAGTCAGACCTAAGACATGAGCCAAGCAGCTGATGAAGAGAAGAGACGCTTAGAAGGACAGTCCTAGTGGCGCACTACACTTGAGCAAGGTGAGCACTGGTTAGGGACTGAGATATTGGTAGAGGTTGGTAGGCTGTCCTGGCTTCGGCAGAAGCCAAGATCAGTTACTGATCAATCACAAAGTGGAGTTAACTGCTAATAAATTCTGTTAACAGGTTCTGTTAACAGACATGTAAATTTAACAAAATACATTCAGAAGTGAGAGAATTACTAGGGAAATAGAACTCAATTAAATGCATAAAAATTTTGAAGTAAATATATTCAATATATCACCCTATATATCACCCTTACTTCAGGTTAGAAAAGAACCCCATGGAGAGGCTGAGCCTGGCACCAGGGATGAGGGTGGAGGACAAGCTGGGAGGCAGCATGGGCTGCACACAGACCCTCTCCAAGGAAAACCAGATGCTAGACTGGCATGCGGCTCAGTTATCACACTAACACCAAAGGTGTGGGGCCACGAGTGCAATTCCCAGCAATGCAAAACAGTAGCGACCAACTATGGCGGGTCTTACATCTTTAAAGACTAACGAATGACTTGTACTTACTAACTGAGACAGCAGTGGTGGGAGCGAGTGATACAAATTGAAGAAAAGATCCAATGTTTCTGGCTCCAGGAAAACTGGAAAAGAAATGATTTTTCTAACACCATTAATTTCACTAAAAGATTATCACACACATAAGAATGTTAGACCTTTACGTGTGGCTACTCACTGTAGCTGGGCTATTTATTTATTTAATATTGACTTTTCGAGACCAAGCCTCTATGTATCCCTGGTTGTCCTGGAACTTGCTTTATGAACCAAGCTGCCTTAGAATTAAGAGATCTTGTCACTGCTTCTGCTTCCTGAGAGCTGGGATTAAAGGTATCCGCAATCACAGCCTGCTTACAGCTGGACTATTTTGATTCTTAAGGGGTTTTTTCTTCCTTTGATAAGTCAAACAGTATGGACTTAAAAAATTGCTAAGATGACCCTTAGTTCTGAAGAGTATCTACACTGCTAAGTACAATGTCAGTTTGTATTTACACTAAAATAATAAATATGGGGATAAGCAGCACTAGAAATCGTATAAAAAGCAGCTGTATCCTGTCTCATTCATATATATACATTTAAAAAACGATCATCATGGGGCTAGAGAGATGGCTCAGAGGTTAAGAACACCAACTGCTCTTTCAGAGGTCCTGAGTTCAAATCCCAGCACCCACACGGTGGCTCACAACCATCTGTAATGGGATCTGATGCTCTCTTCTGGTGTCTGGTCTAAAGACAGCTACAGTATACTCATATACATAAAATAAATAAATCTTTAAAATAAAATGGTCATCATACAGTTTCAGTTGATACCATCTAAACCCTTACCTTAACTGTGTTAGTTCTCTAACTTACCCTGAAATCTCATCTCCAACATTCTCTGAACTATCCACCCTTTCTCTTCCCACTACAATGACAACTTGTGATATGATCAGTTCTAAAGTGTTTACTTTGTAACCTTGTAAAGAATAAGATCTGAGCTGAAGACATTATCATCACTACCTCACCCTTAGAGCGCTCTCAGACTGAAGCTAAGCATGGAGCTTGGCTTAGTTGTATTTATCTGTGTCACTAATTTTTGCCAAATGTTTTCACAAATTCACCAAAATAAAATTGTTAACATTTCCATACAACCAGTATCACCAAACATCATTTCCATTTGTTGCTCCTGTCACCTACTGATCAACCTCAACTGGCTGGCCCTTTGTCACATCCTGTCTTTTTACATCTGTTTTTTGTCATCTTGATTGAAGGGTTCTTTGATTTGTATGTTAAATAGTTTGCTGAAAGCAAGTACATGAGGGAGTAATCTGGAAGGACTTGCATGTCTAAAAAGGCATCTTTGCTTTTTGTGTGTGTGTGTTTTGTTTTTTGGATTTGGTTTTTTGAGACAGGGTTTCTCTGTATAGCCCTGGCTGTCCTGGAACTCACTCTGTAGACCAGGCTGGCCTCGAACTCAAAATCCACCTGCCTCTGCCTCCCAGAGTGCTGGGATTACAGGTGTGCACCACCACCGCCCGGCTCATCTTTGCTTTTAATAATTTCCATTGAATTTGAAATCCTGCAGAGGTCTGAGGCTGCTAACCCACTGTGAGTCCCTCCTGTCACCGAGCAGCCTATCGCCACTCTGAGTGAAACCCACAGAGAGGGACTTTTTCTTCCTCGTGCACAGCAAGCTGTCTTTCTGGGACAGCATGAGAAGCAAGTGCATATCATAATGCTGGGCACCTGTGCAGCTTCTACGCATATTCCATCCTTCACTGCTGGTTGGGTTTTCAGCTTCCTTCTATTTTTTCCTACTCTCTCTCTTTCTAGAACTTCCAACAGTCAAATCCCAATTGGGTGGCTTCACCTAATTTTCGCACATGTGTTTTCTAGTCTACATCTTGCTTTTTAAATTCTACTTTGTAAATGTCATTAACTTTCTCTTCCAAGTTATTTGTTCAATTGTTAAAAATTATGTAGCAGATGTTCCACTCTTGTCTTGGGAGTGCTTTACCTTGTCTCTATCTCTAAGCACATCCTTTAAAAGTTCACTTCTAGTCTTCACCTTATATATCCAACTTAAGAGTTAAACTTTCTGAGATTAATAAATTATATATATATATATATATATAGTTACAAGAGCTAATCACTATAGTGGTGATTAGCTCTTGTAAAAACAACACTACAGCACCACAGTCAGCGAGCCCAACACAATCCTCCAGCCATATTGAGCCAAGTTTTGAATGCATTCAGGTGTACATACATATTTTTAGCCTGTGATTTTTATTATACATGTTGGTTTATGACATTATCACTCACCAAGACATAGAACACTAAATCCCTTGTTTATTAATCTTTTATTCCTAAATTGGAAGTCCTTAAAAAAAATGTTATGTTAACCCTCTATCTGATATCCCTAAATCTGATGCTTTTCTAGTTTAATTTTGCAAGGAACACAGCTATAGGAGGGAGATGTCCCACCACAGAGCCAATGGCAGTCAGTTTGTCTCCCAGTTGCACAGGTGAAGATCCAACCTAGAATAAAGTCTCAACCTCCAGTCCCTGCCCCACATCTGCCCTGAGAAACCCTAGTGACATTATCTTTATGCCATGTGGAAGAGACTTCTTGCTTTCTTCTGGGTGTCCCTCCTGTCACACAATAAACCCCAACTCTGCTCAGGCCCTTAATCTGATTCGTTCACCTTGAAAGTCTGAACAAGACCTCTTAGTAACTATCAGACCCTCTCCACTACCTATGTAGGCAGCTCTAGCACTTGTCTTTTTTCTTGAAATCAAAGTATTTCTGTTAGTATGACATGAACTGGACAAAGCATTTTACTACTATTCCTAGCTGTTCTGACTTAGACCACTCACAATGAACCAGTGCTATAGCACAGGCCGGGTCAATTCTGCACCTTGTACGCTGACCAGCTCATGTTAACCCTTCCTTCTTTCTTCTTACTTGTTCTCCAGGTTGTTGGAATCTGCACTGTGCAGAGATCATCCGCAGATTCATCTGCTGAGCTGCCCAGGAAGTCAAAGTTCAGGCAGCTGAGGACCAACTTTAAGACTTGCATTACCAGACTTTGTTGATCTTGATCCTGAAGATTTAAAGGTTTGGCCAACACCTTCAAATTTAGAAATAAAACATTACAATAAAACATTATCACTAAAAGAGTTATAACTTCATAAATTTCAATACTTATCTAATATGAAATAAAAATTAGTAAAAATAAAAAATGGTAAAAATCATTGTCCACACATTTCTACAACAAACTACTTTCAAATTTCACCTTGTAAAATGAGAATAAAAATATACTACATGTTGCAGATTGCCTTCTAAACTTGTTAAGAGGCCAGATGTAGTGACAACATACCTTTAATCCCAGCACTCAAGGAAGCAGAGGCAGGCAGGTATCTTGAGTTCAAAGTCAGTCTGGTCTACAGAGTTAAGTTACAAGTCAGCCAGAGCTACACAGAGAAACCCTGTTTCTAAAAATAAAAACAACAAAAGCTGAGGCTTAATTTTCTTCAAAAAAATCTGGGACAGCATCTGGTGTAAAGGAGAGGTATTCTATAGTGAAGGCAGTGAGTGCTGTTAAGGCCACATCTTCTGGAGCACAGTCCTGACCAGCTTTTCCTAAGGCCGGTTCCCACACAGCCTCAAAGTACCTCATGGACATTATGAATTATTTGTAGAGAGGCCCAGACATCTCCAAGAGTAATACAAAAGAGAGATGAGGTATGTAGAGAGGAATACATGCAAACAGACTGACCAGAGGCAGTGCCACTCAGTCAGATGAGGAGCTCAAAAACATCAACTCTACTATGTTATCTACCTTTGTAAATTTTTCCAAACTACAAGAATATTCTTAAAATAGTCATTTAATTAGGCTTACTACATGTTAACATACAAGATAACAAATTTAATCTAAACAACTTAAAATCTGAAATAGCCTGCAATGTAAAATTTCTTGAGCACTCAAGTTTGGATTTTGGTGAATTTCACACTTCAGATTTTGAAATTTTCACCTGGTAAAGTTATACAAATATTCTAAAATTTAAAAAACTCCAAAGTCTAAAATACTTCATAAGTCCTTCCCAAGTACTTATGAAGGACACCTAACCTATAACAGAGAACTGAACAGACAGGAAGCAAAGCTCTTAATGAGATGTTTGGTCAGTGCTTCATAACACCAAACAAACAAGCTTGAGCAGTGGGATGGAATCCTTCCTACTGCAACAGAGCCTTATAATTAGGAAGGCCGTGCGTGCTCCATGGCACACTAAAAACAAGTAGGAAATTCATATTTCTCAAAGAAAGTATTTAAAAAAATTCTGGGAAAACTATAAAAAAATGGAAAACTATAGTTTTCTGTATGGGCAGGCAGAAATTAAAACAAATTAGTCTGTCCAAGTAAAAATCAACAATAAGAAGGTCAAAACTACTATTGCCTAAACACAAACACTGAATTCTCTAAGGCGTCAATCTCCCACACCCAGGGAGTAGAGTCTGTACAGATTTACCATATTTAAGACTAACTACAACAAGTCTCATAAAGGAAAAATCAGAAGAAAACAATGTACCGGAGATTCATTCAAAGCACTTGATGTCCCAGGTTACTCTAGGAAGCCAAGCTAGCAGCTGACTTACCTGTTTCAGCAGAGAGCACGCTAACACTAGAATGTCTTTTAGAGATGTGTCACGGAATGAGGTAGCTACTTTCCTATGTTTTGCTGAAGGTCTGGAATAATCAACCTAAAAAGGTCAAGATTAGTTAATTTTAACCGAAGCCATGGAAATGTAAGGCAAATGTACTATGTAACAATCGCACTAGTTAGCCAAAGCCCAGGAGGGAGACTTGATGGCAATTCCTCAGGATGGAGAGAGTGTGAGAACCCACCCAAAGACTACCATTGTTTCAGTGCCAATGTAGGACAGGTAATAAACACAACAGACACTGACATCATGGGTTCCTGAACTCTGCCCAATAGTGTTTATAATGTAAATAACTTCCCTAACTCTCAAATGCCACCTACAGAACACCTACACTGCCACCTCTAATAAAATACTCTTAAAATTCTGAGAATCAGCTAAATGAATCAGTTACAAAATATTTTATATGAAAGTATTTAAATGTCACTGGTTTTATATCACTAAAATTTTGAAAACAAAAGTAGAAATATACTCAAGAGTTTGACTATGTACACAGCATGTCATCTTGGAATATTTTATTAGCTAACAGAAATGATTTTTTTCAGGGTCTCACTATGTAGCTGTGACTGTCATGGACCTAGCTATATAGACTTTGAACTGACAGAGATCTGCCTGCCTGTACCTGAATGCTGAGATTAAAGGCATGCACCACTACCACCTGGCCAGAAATCTTTTTTTTTTTAAAGATTTATTTATTTATTTTATTTATATGAGTATACTATAGCTGTACAGATGGTTGTAAGCCTTCATGTGGTTGCTGAGAATTTAACTCAAGACCTCTGCTCGCTCTGGCCCCACTCACTCCGGCCCAAAGATTTATTATTATATGTAGCTACACTATAACTCTCTTTAAACACACCAGAAGAGAGCATTGGATCCCATTACAGATGGTTATGAGCCTCCAGGTGGTTGATGGGATTTGAACTCAGGACCTTTGGAAGAGTGTTCTTACCCACTCTCTCCAACCATCTCTCCAGCCCAGAAATTAACTTTTTAAGAATTATACTTATATATAATATATGAATAAATAAATCTTTTTTTAAAAAAAAGTATAAATCACTAAGACTAGAGAATTTTAGTCCCTAGCCTAAAATGTAAAAATTATTTACACAGTGGTACTAGGAATACTTGCTTAATACTCATGAAATAGGTTTTGTCACCAGTACTGGCTCCTTTCCCCGACGAATATATAAGTATAATGCACATATACAATACATATATATAACATATATGCTATATATTTCCATTTATCAACAGGAAATAAACAAGGCCAGTTCTGGTAGTTATTACTACTGTGGCCTAAACTTATTGTAGATTTACTATCTATCTCTTCTGCTATTTGAAAGACAGCAGGAAAACATTTTTCCTGCTGCTTTAAGAATTAAATATCAGACTGATTTCTTGCAATCCCACCAGCAGTGGAGGAGTGTTCCTCTTTCTCCACATCCTCGCCAACACCTGCTGTCTCCTGATTTTTTGACCTTAGCCATTCTGACTGGTGTGAAGCGAAATCTCAGGGTTGTTTTGATTTGCATTTCCCTAATGATTAATGATGTTGAACATTTCTTAAGGTGCTTCTCAGCCCTTCGAAGTTCATGTGAAAATTCTTTGTTTAGCTCTGTACCCCACTTTTTAATAGGGTTATTTGGTTCTCTGGGGTCTACCTTCTTGAGTTCTTTGTATATATTAGATAATAGCCCTCTGTAGGATTTAGGGTTGGTGAAGATCCTTTCCCAATCCATTCCTGGGCATATACCCAGAGGATTCCCCGGCATGCAATAAGGACACATGCTCCACTATGTTCATAGCAGCCCTATTTATAATAGCCAGAGCTGGAAAGAACCCAGATGTCCCTCAATGGAGGAATGGATACAAAAAATGTAGTATATTTACACAATGGAGTACTATTCAAACATTAGAAACAATGAATTCATGAAATTCTTAGACAAATGGATGGAGCTAGAAAACATCATACTAAGTGAGGTAACCCAGTCTCAAAAGATCAATCATGGTATGCACTCACTAATAAGTGGATATTAGCCTAGAAACTTGGAATACCCAAGACATAATCCACATATTAAATGATGTCCAAGAAGAACGGAGGAGTGGCCCCTGGTTCTGGAAAGACTCAGTGCAGCAGTACAGGGGAATACCAGAACAAGGAAGTGGGAAGGAGTAAATGGGGGAACAGGGGGGGGGGAGAAAGAGGGCTTATGGGACTTTCAGGGAGTGGGGGCCCAGAAAAGGGGAAATCATTTGAAATGTAAATAAAGAATATATCGAATAAAAAAAAACCCTTCAAAATAAAAGAATTAAATATCAAAAACACAAAAAATAAAAAAAGAAATAAATATAAATATATATAGTAAGAGAAGAACTGATTATCTGATACTTTCTAAACTCTAGCATACAATTCAGACTATTCTTAAATGTCGCATTTACTTATAAAATATTAAACATAATAAAGTCCAAAGGAACTATAGCAAGCAGTCACTCGAAGTAGCCAATGTATGATTTAATCATCATTTGCAGTATCTGCTCTAAATCAAACTTCCTTTCTGTGTCTGTATGGCGTGCATGTATGTATGAACATACATATGTGAGCATATGTGTGGAGGTCTGATGTTGATTCTGGGTGTCTACCTTGATCACCTGCACCTTTATATATTGAGACAGGGTCTCCTGCTGAATCTCAGTACACCTTCTGGCTAATCTATCTAGCCCGTTAGCCCTGTTGAGTTCTTGTTTCTGAAGAACATGATAACTATATAACATAGCCATGCACTGGGATTATGGGCAGACTGCCACACCCAGGAGGCTGTTTCATGAATTCTGGGGATGCGAACTCTGGTTGTCATGTCTGCATGTCAAGTGCTTTGCCTGCTGAGTCATCTCCCCAGCCCTCCTTCACTAAATCAAACTTTAAGGTTCATCTCTCCCACATCTCTCATGCTCTCAAAACCTTTTCCATAAAAATCAGTAGAAGTATACAGCATCCCAAGTCCTGTTTAGACTACATTCTTAGCATGTTATTTTACTTAATCAATCCTCAAACCAATTGGTAAAATGCATACTATTTAATATATACAGAACATGAAGAAAAGAATCGTAAGTTTATGGAGTGCCTTATACATCCTAGGTGCAATGCTAACAGTCTATCTGCTCTCAATAAAGGATGTCATTACCTCTTTTTGAAAAAAAATCATGCAGAATTCTTTAAAAAAAAATCTAGGAGTGGGGTGTATCTCGGGGAGTCAGGGGAAGAAGAGTGAAAATACATTGCGGGGGGGGGGGGGACCTCAAAGAGCTCTGAAAAAAGTAAGAAATTTGTACAAAGCAATAGGCCATAGCGCTGAAGTCAAAGCTGCTCCCCCAGTGCCTTCCACACAGCTTGCATGCTCACTGCATGAGGCTACCTGTATAGATATTCTTTTGAGAGACTGCAGAACCATTTCATATTGCACATGTATGTACCTACTGTGTAGGCATGCCAATTTTGCTTTGATAACTATATAACATATATATTCATGGAATGACAGATTTGACATCTAAAATAAAGGATAACATTTACAATCTTTTAACTCTTAGGAAAATTAAGTTTAGATCTTTTTCTTAAGATACATCCATACTTAGACAGTGAATGGTGGTGTACGCCTTTAATCCCAGCACTCAGGAGACAGAGGCAGGGGCAGGCAGAGCTCTTGGAGTTCAAGGCCAGCCTGGTCTATCTATCTGGTGAGTTCCAGAGTAGACAGGGCTATGACACTGTGAAACCATGTCTTAAAAAATAAAAATAAAAAATAAATACATATAAAGAAAAAAAGATACAACCACAACCACACTGAATGAATATACAGTACACTTCTGAACACTGTATAACACAGGACTTAATGCATGTAAATCTATCAGCAGAAATACTAGTTGAAGTAGAAAATTATGCCTTCACCCGCAAATTAAGCTCAGTAAAATCTGCTCAACAGAAGTATATTTTTCCAACTTATAAAGCCAAAAATCATACTTTCAAGTCTGGAAGGAGACAGTATTACTTTGGAGATACAAGATCTTTCTGCAGCCCAACCTGGCCTCAAATTCATGATCCTCTTGCCTCAGCCTCCCAGATGTAGGATCACAGGAGTGGCTTTGTTCTGTGGATAACCTGGAACATCTTGTATTAGAGGAACAGAAGAGGACAGACATAATGGAACATCCCTAAAATCCCAGTATTTGGGGAGTGGGAGGATCGGGAGTTCAAAGCTACTCACTCCCTACTACATAGCAAATGTGAGGTCAGCCTGAGCTACATTGCAAATTGTGAGGATGTGAGGTCATCCTGAGCTACATGAGATCCCTTCTCCAAAAAAAAAAAAAAAAAAAAAAAAAAAAAAAAAAAAAATCAAAGGAATGTTAAATGGATACAAAGGATGACTTGAAAGATTTCTTACTGGTAAATCATAATCTATTAAATAAAATTAGAAACCTATATTAACAACATAAGTTTGGTGACGAATAGGCTATTTTCAGAAGGATGAAGTACTTCTCCACTAAAAATTTAATAATTACAAAGAGAAAAAGAATAAGGAAGCTGAGTAAAGAAATGTTTAATTAAGAAATCAAAGTGAGCATTGACCACTATTAGACAACTCAAACCATATGCTTCCTGCCAGGAGATGCTAAGGAAGCCATAGTATCATTGCTGATGTCCTGATAAATCAATGTAATCTGGATTTAATAATGAGGAAACACTCAACAATCTCAAAATAAGAGATGTTTTATAAAACAACCAGCTTGTAAGCTTTATGTGTCAGGTTGTGCGCTGGATAGTTTTATGTCAACTTGACACAAACTAGAGTTATATAAACAGAGGGAACCTTCATTGAGAAATGCCTCCATAAGATCTGGCTGTATGGCATTTTCCTAACTCATGATTAATGAGGAGAGGCCTAGTCCATTATGGGTGGTGCCATCCATGGGCCTGTAGTCCTGCATTGTATCAGAAAGCAGGCTGAGCAAGCATAGGGAGCAAGACAGTAAGCAGCAGCCTCTGTGGCCTCTGCACTAGCCCTTGCCTCCAGGCTCCTGCCTGCCTGGGTTCCTGCCCTCACTGTATAGAGGATGAGCCTTACATGGAACTGAGTAAATTAAGCCCTTTTGTCCCCAAGTTGCTTTATTCACGTTTTTCCTCACAGCAATAGTATCCCTGACTAAGACAGGTTGTAAAGCAGAGGGAATCCTCCCTCTGACTAATCCGCCCAGACTGAAGAAGACTAACAGTGTGAAAAGCAAACATTTTGATCCCAGGCAGGCATCAACTCTAAGAACATGCTAGTGCTGAATGTGAGGGAAAACAGGACTAAATAGCAAAATGTCACTTTTTAAAAATATAATGGTTGTATCATGATCATGTAAGAGAAAGAATGAATGTCTTTGTAGAAGAAAATGTAAAAGTATTCCCTGGGGCTGTGGGAATGTGGGGGGAGGGCACCATGATGTCAGCTTATCAAGTGGTCAAGAGAAATCTTTGTCCTGCTCTCCTAACATTACTGAAAGTTCCTTTGTATTTTTTAAAAGATACTTGGTTGCTCTCCAAGCAAGCTCTCGAAGATATGCATTTATTAGAATCCACATTGCCATTTAATGAGAAGCTAAGTGAGGAACTAGGAACTAGGGAGCTGAGGTACCTTAAAGTCCTCACTTGCAGGGTAGCCTATACTGCCACTGGTTGTAAAGTAGGATAGGAACCAGTTTTCAAGTTAGCAAGTATGAAGGTCAGGAGCCTGTGGTTCCTATGCCAGTCTAGGAACCCTTCCTTTTTCCCTTTTGCTCTAGCCCCGCTCGCTCTGGCCCTAGTCTTACTTTTATGAAGTAAATTGATATGCTAAAACTATTTTTAAGGAGAGCTCCAGTTCTTCAAACTCATTCACAGATTAGGCAAGGTCCCTGTCATCATATTCCTGCCCACAAGCTGGTGATTCCTGAAATGGAGAGGCAGTGCCATGCAGACAATCGCCACAGAACTGTAAGAAGCAAAGCTGCCAGGCGCAGACACTAAGGTGTTTCTAATATGTGGAAATTCTATGACATTTGTCTTAATTCATCACTGAACAGTAATCAAATTGCTTTTGTTTCAATTATGCCATATTGTGGCTACACTGTGCCTACAAAGAGAGCCAGCTGTCCGACAGCAGCTCTCCTTATGTGCACACGCACATTCCACACACACAAGCACAGTCAGGAGGAGGCCAATCTCACGGCCCAAACTCCCCTTTATAAAATTACTCCACGTAGAGCACAACTTCTACTTTTCTCCTACTAATGAAACCCATGCTGACAGCAAAAGGGGACATGACAGGGGACACGTCCTCAGCTGCTGAGCTCAAGGAGCCCTGTTTCGGGAGGTGTAGTTTTTGGAAATGCTCCTTGTACAGGGTGAGAAACTCAAGCTAGAAAGTGGCAGAATGACAAGCCGTCTGTTTCCGGATGGGCCCTGCCATTCGCCCATGGGTAAGAATCAGTCTTTTCAATTGTTTGCCCTTTACTTCTAAACACATAAAAGTCTGTGTTACTTTTTCTATACAATTCATTTTTATGGTTACTACATTATTACATCTACAGGAATGAAAAGCCCGTTCTCCAAGTATGTATCCTATTTCCCATGATGTTATTCTGTGGTTTTTCCTATGGTTGTGATTTTTAATGAAAGAATTCTAACCTAATTTTCCAACTAATAAAACAAATACTTAAAAACTTAACCAACAGTTAAGCGTTTCATGCCACAAAACAACTATATATTTTGCCACAAAGAAACAATATTACCTAAGCAAATTCCATGTCCTTTTACATTGAAAAGCTTACCAGGTTCATTTCCTGAGTCAATTCGGAAAGGATTATCACTCCTATTATGCAGTGTTCCACTGTGCCCTTTTGAAAAATAACCAATTGAAGACATGATTAGTTCTGAAGTGTAAACCAAATGATACTTTTAAAAATTAAATGTCAGAGCATCACAGTTACCTAGTAACTGTGTCCCTAATGGTCCCTAAAAGTATGTAGGAAAAAGTATTGTTATTTCTATTCTATTCTAAAAAATATTGTTATTTCTTTCTAAAAGAATTTTGAACTCATTTTTGAAAGATAAATTTTGGTACATGGAGTTAAGGAGAAAATGTATACCTACCTTAGAAATGCACATCACTTTATATGTTTCCCAGCATTTACAACCCATAATAATCTAAGCTTCAAAATAACATTTAATTTAGTACTTTTCCTACAATCTTAAGAATGGAGAAAAATGGTTTTTGTTCTAGAAATTTGCTTGCGGCCTACTGTGATAGCTGCATTCAATAATTAATAAGTAGCTTGGAAACTAATTTAAATCTCTTGATCTAATATCAGAAAAGATCACTTAGGCTCTTTTAATATCACTGAGCAGTGCACGTGTCTAGTCGTCAGCTACCTTAATGAGGACATCCAGAGCACCCAAGGTAGTAAGGTAATGTATGGCTATCGATAGGGTATAGTTTCCATAATGTTTCTAATTAGCTTACATTTAATTGTAAAACCTTCAATTCATATCTCATGTGCACATTACTAACAAATTATCCTATTACAAAATCATACTAGAAAGCATGGAATTAAGAAATGCAGGATCAAATTACAATGCAGTAGTACCAAAAAAGTGTGCCCAGATGTGCTCTTTACATCTCATCTCACAGCTGGTCATCCCTACTAACTTATATAGAAACTAAGCAACATGATTATAGGCATAATTAAGTTCATGCTATCTCAGGACCACCAATGATCAGCTCTGAGCATCAGATAATGCATTTTAATTCCCTATAGTTTTCCTAATTCCTATGCACTGAATCATGGCTACTATGTGTGCATTCACTCAATAAAGTTGCATGGTGTAGCCCTCTAACCAATTAACAGTCTAAAGACCTACCTACCTACTTACCTACCTACCTTCTTTCCTCCCTCCCTCCCTTCTTTCCTGCCTTCCTTCCTTCCTTCCTTCCTCCCTTCCTTCTTTCTTTTTATTTTAAACACCTGGAAGTACAGGGGCTTTTGCTTCTGTGTCTAGCTTTTACATGGGTTCTGAGGATTCACAACAATCATCAGACTTGGCATAGCAAGCACTTTTACCCACTATACCATCTCTCCAGCCCAAAAACTCTTAAACACCAAGTTAACCTTACCTTGCAATTAGAAATTACACAGATATAAAAATATCTATCACTAAACACCTAAATTATTTACAAAGGAAGCAAGAGGCAAATAAGAACTAGGGATAGCTTCTTGGTCCTGATACTTGGTCTACAAAGCTAGAATTCCAACGTGGAACAGGAAGTGTGAAAATCCCTGCAAGTTTCTGTTCTTTCTTTTTTGAAGTTTAAATATCTAAATTAGGTATGAGATGTTATGATTTATATCATGTATTATATCAGTGACACGGTGTGGGATAAAAAGCTGTCAAAGGACTTGTGGCTTCCCAGTTATGCTTCACGAAGTCACTGTAACCTGTGCATGCTACTCAACAGAAATCACAGGTTTTTCATTTCTCCGATAAAATTCACTTCCTATTGCTGTTTTGAAAATTAGGTAATTATGAAAATCCTCATAAGTATTGCATGTATATGTACAGTATACATATATGTCATAAATAAAAGCACACTTTCATTCTTCTGGTATAGTATTTTTCTTAATTGACAAATAACGGAGCCAAAGGACAAATAATAAATGATAAGTAAGAATGTTTCCACAGAGAACCAAGTAAGGCTAAGCAACGCTAGCCTAACTCTCTAATGCTCTAAGATGGTACTAAGCCATGCCTTCTTACCTGGAGGAATTTCTTCACATCAGCAATGATTTCACGGAAAACAAACTCATCTTTCTGAACTTCAAACCACCCCAACTTGGTGAGTTTGGCTATGACTTGGATCAGAGCTTGGATGACAAAGGGTGCCAGCTTAGGTTGGGACGCCACGTAATTCAGAATGTAGTTTCCTACAAAGAGAGTACTGGTGAGCACTCTGACTTCTGAGAGATGCAATGTGAATCTTGTGAAGGAAAGGATGGGGCAATGACATGCAATTTGATGAGATTTACTTGGAAAACATGAGCTTATTCAACTACATTTTGATAAGGAGTTAATTTAAGTCTAAAATGAATGTCATTTTTGTATTTGTAGATGTCACATGCAAAAACCTGACAGGTCAATGCAGAAAGCTGCATGCCAGATGAGCCAAGCTATTTAAGTGGCACCGAAATACATAAGTGGTACAATATGATACAGCACAAAATGTATGCCTCAGATGTCTGCTGCCCACTATGTGTGTGTGTGTCACCTGTGCTTCATAGCCCCACCCTAGTCTGGCCCATGACTTTCCATCTGACCATAACATCATAATGTCACAGCACCTCACAAATTGCAACTCGAAGGAGTCCTACAGCCTTCACATCTTTTCAAGACAAAAGCACCACATCTGCTGTATGGTGCAAGTGTTTCCAAATCACTTAATCTGTACTTTACCAAACATTCCCTACAATTGTATCCTTGTTTCCATAATCTTTCTCTCATGAGGCCTGGGCAGCACTGTATAGCAAGTCACTTTTAGAAACGCATACATCATGTTACACACATAAGTGCTTAGTGTGAGGCTAAAAGACTGTGACCATTTTTTTTAAACCTGATCTTAGTTAAATGATATAAAGATATAATAGCATACAATATTGATAAGCTTGTACACAAAGTATATTTGAAGCATTTAAAATAATGCTTACAAAAAAAGTTAACTCGGCAAAATCAATCGCAAGCTACCCAGCTAAAAATGCTTCAGCAGAAACACCTCCAACCCCAAAACACATTAAGAAAGGAGTGGTCATATCTGCATGGAGGAACTGAGGAAACTGTGGGTGAAACGGAAGAGCAGCAAGTGCGTAGGCAGAGATGGCTCTGGAGTAAAGCACTTGCACATGCACATACAAAAGGAAAAGAAAGGATTCCAAGGGGAAGGTGGGGACAAGCACAAACTTTCCTTATAACTCAACAATTTCATTCTGAGGGTTCGTCACAGAACAACGGGGAAAACTGAACCATGAAAAGGCTAAGATGTAACTGTTCCAAGCACAAGTGCTTGTGGTGACAAGAAGTGAATCTCGAATGGCCAACTAGCTCACTGACTACTAGTAAACAGATGTTTGAAAGCCACACATAGGGACAGGAGAGGTGGCTCAGCGGTTAAGAGCACTGGCTGCTCTTCCAGAGGAGCTGGGCTCAATTCCCAGCATCCACATGGCGGCTCAAACCTGTCTAGGGGATCTGACACCCTCACACAGACATACATACAGGCAAAACACCAGTGCACAAAATAAAAATAACTAATTTTTTGTTTTTGTTTTTTTGAGACAGGGTTTCTCTGTGTAGCCCTAGCTGTCCTGAATTCTCTTTATAAATCAGGCTGCCCTTGAACTCATGTGTGTACCACCTCTGCCTAGCTGATCACTTTTTCCTGAAGAGTACAGATGCTACTCAACTTTTTGTATGTTGTGAGACAGGGTCTCAAGTGTCCCAGGCTGGCCTTGAACTTGCTATGCAGTCAAAGATGACCTTGAATTTCTGATGATCCTGCCTCTACTTCCCAAGTCCTGGGATTCCAGTCTTTCACCACATGCCTAGTTTGTGCAGTTCGGGTTAAGCTTATGTATGTTAGGCAGACACTAAACCAACTGAACTACATCTCAGCCTTGCTCAGCTTGTGATGAAGTAAAACACTAATAAACCATCATAAACTGAAACTTCCCTTACTGCATCTAACCACAAGCACAGCGTAGCACACAGTGTAGAACATCATCATTTACCCTTGTAGATAACAAAAGGCTACAGCTTGCTGTCACTGCTCAGTATCCCGAGAGTGTAGTACCTCACATCACCAACACAAGGAAAGATCAGAATTCATATTCTGAAGTATTGTTTATCTAGGATCAAAGTACCATAAAAAATTCCAAAGTCAAATCATTGTAAATTAATACCCATGTTCCCTACTCTAAAAGGGTATTACTATTTTTAAAATATAAGTAAATGATCTGAATATTCATAACTATTAAGGAAATTTGTTTAGTAATTACTAAGTACAATGGACAATTTTCCATGTCAACTTGACTGACTTGGAATCACCTCAGACTGATGAAGCACACTTGTGGATTTGTGCGTGATAGAGTTTCCAGTGAGGATTAGCCATGGAAAAGAACTCCCGTGACTATGGGCAGTACCATCCTATGGACTTAACAAATAAAAGAGGTGAGAGGAGAAAGCCAGATCAGTGCTGCCATCACTCTTCCACTTCCCATCTGCAAAGAAGTAGACTCTAGCCTTTGCCACAAACCCCAATGCCAATTGTGCCCAAGCACATGGGACCAGACAACCATGGTATGAATGCTATGAAAACATGAGCCAAATAAGCCTCATCCTCCTTTGAGTCATCCTCCTATGTACACTGGTCATAGTGACACAACAGTAAATAATATAGTTGTGGTGGTTTGAATATACTTGGCCCATGGGAAGTAGCACTATTATTAGGAGGTGTGGCCTTGTTGAAAAAGGTATGGTCTTGTTGGAGGAAGTGTGTCAATGTGTGGGTAGGCTTTAAGAGAACCCCCCTCCTGGCTGCCTGCAAGAGAAAGTCTATCCTTCTGTTGCCTTTGGATGAAGAAGTAGAACTCTCTGGTCCTTCTCCAGCACCATGCCTGTCTGCCCACTGCCAAACTTCCTGCTATGATGGTAATGGACTGAACCTCTGAAACCGTTGCCTTGGTCATAGTGCCTCTTCACAGCAATGGAAACCCTTACTAGGACAACAATTGTCTTCTACCAGACCCGGAAGAAAGAGTTCACTGGTAAATACTACCAAGCCTTTAGGAATATCTACCAAGAAAAACAAGTAAAGAGAAACCTATTAACGTATTTTAGTCCAAAGTTATCTTCGTTTATTACCTATTTTATTGTACATCTGGGAATGAATGCCAGGCCCTTAGGCATGCTAGGCAAGCATTCAACCTCTGACTACAAGTCCTGTTCCAGAAACTATCTTAATATACAAACTGAAAATACTACAAGAACCAATCATCTCTCTTGAAAAGAATTGTGAAAATTCTCAACATTCCAGCATGTTGAACTCAACAATGTATTAAGAATTAAGTAACAGGAACATTTATGATTAAAAACTCATGAAGAATGAGTTGAATAATAAAGAGGAACTTTCTCCACTTGAACTAGAATACTACTGGAAAACAGCAACTACAAATGACATCACATTTAAAAATTAATCTAGAAAGTGTCCCAAGTTCAGGAACAAAGCAAGAAGGGCTGTCACCATTGCTTCAGGCATCACTGAGTTCATGTGTGCCTTTCCCTACCAGCAAACAGGGCCTCCCCGGCTGTGCAGCATTAACTCAGTTTAGCCAAGGTTGATCTCAAATATCAGAGCCTCTGACCTCCTCAATCTCATGTACAAGGCACCATGTACACCTGCTTCTGTCTAGAGCAACTTTACTCACAATTTTTTTCAAAATTTGGAAGCAACCAAAACATTCTTCACTTAGGTACAATCAGACAATAAAGAATATTATTCATAATTAAAAAGAAAGAGATCATTAAGTCCAGTCATGAAAAGACATGGTTTATTACAAGAAGGAAATCTGAGAAAGCTATATTCTCTACAATTCTCACTATATGATATTCTGGAAAGAAGACAGTTGAGGACATTCAAAGATCAGGGTGAGGTAAAGGGGGAAGAACCAGCAGAACATGGGACTTTTAAAGTAGTGAAGGAAGCTACTCTATACACTACTGTAACAGCAGACACATGCCATTGTACGTTGTCCAAATTTGGAGAACATATAAACTGAGCAGAGAGCAGGAATAGCGGTCCATAATGGGGAAGGGATATAAGGGAACTCGATAGTTTCTATTCAGTGAGGCTAAGAATCCAAAAGTACTCTTAAGAAAATGTAAGTCTATTTAAGATATGTCCTAAGTCAGAACTTAGGTTTACACTGTTTGTACCAGTTTTTTAAAATTAAAAACTGCAAATGTATCTCCTTTGCTGTATTAAATGTAGAACTTTCCACATATTGAAGGCTGGCAGAAACCATCAGAAAATGAAGCAAACTACATCCCAGGGTAACTTTGACTACTCAATTTTGATCTTATTTATAACATCAGATATTTTCACTTTTCCTTTTTTTTTTTTTTTTTGGACCCTATTAGGCTTGTTTATATGTGCAAGGTTATGCATACATCAAAATGTATTATTATCAAAAAATATATATGGCTACTCTACAGTATTGATGTTCTTACTGTAAGTAGGAATCAGCTGTGGGTTTTAAATGTATCCAAACTGATCATGGCATAGCAACCTGAAGAACACGACATAGCTGGTGTCTTTCTGGGCATTCAGTTGCCAATCAATTAAGAGCATTAGACTCTATACAGATTTAGCAGATTTAAAAGAACTCTACCATTTCCAGGTTGTATGATCCTGAGCAAGTCAGAGCCTATCATATCTGACTTACTCATTTGCAAAATGTGGATAATTCATTAATTTATTTGAAGGATAAAATATAATAGTGAAAAACAAATACCACATATACAAAATATAATTTATCATTAAATAAATAAAATTGTATAAGTATACATTGTCTCATCTATTATATCATCACTGCATGAATAAGACTTTACCCATCTTAAAATATTAAAACTACAAATCCAATAAAAGCTCAACAAATTTAAAAAGAAATTTTTTATTTTTAACATATAATTTGTTTTTAAAAAAATTAACAAATCACTTACTGATGTCTATCCTCTGTTCAACAGGTAAAGGATTGATTCGGGTAACAAGTTTTGAAAGACATGTTGCTGCAAGGAGCTGAGCATAGGATGTCTGTAAAGAATAGTAATTTTTATTATCATCACAAAATAGAATAGTCAAAATATTATACGAAAGTTCTCTAAAAAGATCATAGTTGAGGGAGGTGTACATAGCCATCTCAACAGCAGCAAGTAAATGGGGAAAAGGAATGTCAATGAAGAAGTTCAACTAAAACTCTCTTAACATGGCCTAGCAGTTCTACACAATCTGCTTTCCCTCCTACCTCCAAATATACCTGGCTCCATGCTTCAGGAGGTGTGTCCACACATGGCTCCATGCTCCAGGAGGTGTGTCCACACCTGGCTCCAGGCTCCAGGAGGTGTGTCCACACCTGGCTCCAGGCTCCAGGAGGTGTGTCCACACCTGGCTCCAGGCTCCAGGAGGTGTGTCCACACCTGGCTCCAGGCTCCAGGAGGTGTGTCCACACCTGGCTCCATGCTCCTGGAGGTGTGTCCATACCTGGCTCCAGGCTCCAGGAGGTGTGTCCACACCTGACTCCAGGCTCCAGGAGGTGTGTCCACACCTGGCTCCATGCTCCAGGAGGTGTGTCCACACCTGGCTCCAGGCTTCAGGAGGTGTGTCCACAAGAATTTTTCAATGACTTTCCCACCATGATTTTTGTGCTCCTTTAGATTTATGTCTGACAGTACACTGTAGCCATCAATATTCATTTCTGTTTAAAGACTTGTATTTTTAACTTGAGTTTATGCATGTGTGCTCACGAGCCTATGTGCACCACATGCGTGCAGTTTTCACAGAGGCCAGAGGATGCAGATCCCGGGAGCAGAGCCCCAGTCAATTATGAAGCACCTCTCTAGCCTCACCACCAATTTTCTCGAACTCTATAAATACATGTCTATCTTTCAAAATTCAGTTCATATACTCATTCCATTCCTACAAATTTCTTTCAAAAAATGTTTTTTCCCTCTAGATTACAAGCTGGCAAAAAAAAATCTATGAAACAAATTCTATTTTTGCATAGCTTGTGAGCTAAAAATGGTTTTCATAATTTTAAATAGTTAAAACAATTTAAAAACAGTGTTTTGTTAACATGTAAAAAATAGATACAATGTGACCTTCAGTGTGACAGCCTTGCCCAGGGTTTACCCTTGTCCATTAGTCATTAGGGAAATGCAAATCAAAACAACCCTGAGATTTCATCTTACACCAGTCAGAATGGCTAAGATTAAAAATTCAGGAGACAGCAGGTGTTGGAGAGGGTGTGGAGAAAGAGGAACACTCCTCCACTGCTGGTGGGGTTGCAAATTGGTACAACCACTCTGGAAATCAGTCTGGCGGTTCCTCCGAAAACTGGGCACCTCACTTCCAGAAGATCTTGCTATACCACTCCTGGGTATATACCCAGAGGATTCCCCACCATGTAATAAGGATACATGCTCTACTATGTTCATAGCAGCCCTATTTATAATTGCCAGATGCTGGAAAGAACCCAGGTATCCCTCAACAGAAGAGTGGATGCAAAAAATGTGGTGTATCTACACAATGGAGTACTATTCAGCCATTAGAAACAATAAATTCATGAAATTCTTAGGCAAATGGATGGAGCTAGAGAACATCATACTAAGTGAGGTAACCCAGACTCAAAAGGTGAATCATGGTATGCACTCACTAATAAGTGGATATTAACCTAGAAAACTGGAATACCCAAAACATAATCCACACATCAAATGAGGTACAAGAAGAAGGGAGGAGTGGCCCCTGGTTCTGGAAAGACTCAGTGAAGCAGTATTCGGCAAAACCAGAACGGGGAAGTGGGAAGGGGTGGGTGGGAGGACAGGGGAAGAGAAGGGGGCTTACGGGACTTTCGGGGAGTGGGGGGCTAGAAAAGGGGAAATCATTTGAAATGTAAATAAATTATATCGAATAAAAAAATTAAAAAGGAGAGATATTTCTTACTGGCTTGCTTCCCCTGGCTTGCTCAGCCTGCTCTCTTATAGAACCCAAGACTGTGAGCCCAGAGATGGCACCACCCACAAGGGGCCCTCCCTCCTTGATCACTAATTGAGAAAATGTCCCACAGCTGGATCTCATGGGGGCACTTCCCCAACTGAAGCTCCTTTCTCTGTGATAACTCCAACCTGTGTCACGTTGACACACAAAACCAGCCAGCCCAGGGATGAATGGGAAGTTATTCAAGAATTGCTACCTTTTGGAACTATAGGCCAGAATATTTTTAAAGAAGCTGAGAAAACATTAACTAAATATGAACCTTAGGTGGAATCTATTACAAACTTGTGGTGATAGTATACAAAACAGAAAAGGGTTTACTGGTCAAATTCACAAAACTTGTAAAAACTAGTAATGATTATGATTATGATGATGATGATGATGATGATGATGATAATGATGATGATGATAGTGAAGCTGGTATCATTCATACTATTATTACGTTATTATTAGCATTTATTCTGGAGTGAATATCTGAATCTCTCCTTAGTCAGTGAGCCTGGGGTCATTTACTTCTGTGACTCATCTTCTACTCTACAGATTTCAACCAGAAGACGCTGAATACCCTGAGTTCCCACCCCCCAACAAAGCAGATTAGTAACTACTCAGAGATAAATTGTATTCCTCTTTCTTTTTTTTTAAGAGAATAAAATACTATAGATAAAATAAGCCACTATTTTTCACTCCTAAATGGCTGTATTACCTTATAAAGTGAGCTTGTTCTGTCAGAGTCCAGCCTCATGCTTACTATGACGGGCACAGTACTTGTACAGGGATGTCAGGGTAAGTCATACATGGGTCACTCCAGCAACAATGAACACCATGTTACACACTGCCAAGCCACTTCTCAAGTTCCTACCCTGAGAAAAGCTAACACCAGTAGTAACACCAGTAAATGTTCTAACCTCCACTGACACTCCCAGTAGCACATAGCTAGAGATCCAAAGCTGAAAATCCATTTTGCTGTTCAACTGAGGACCTTCTACCTAATATTTAATCGAAGAGTATTATTAATTTGCAACAATAATAGGCAAAGCAACAAATATCAAGAAGATTTAACAAGCATAACAATGTCATCTGTTTGAAGGCACATATAATGCAGACCCGATGCTAAATATCGCTGGCGTACTATGTAACAGCACCTAGGTTTGTGAAAAGATTTCCAATGGTGTAAAATTTTAGCCAGCTAACAGTGTACACCTTTAATACCAGCACTTTCAAGGCAAAAGCAGATAAATTTTTATGAATTCAAGGCCAGACTGTTCTACACACAGAGTTCCAAGTCAGCCAAGGTTACACAGTGAAGGCCTGTCTAACAAGGGAAGTTCATTACAAATCTGTGTGACTACATTTACATTCATTAAATATGAACATCTGCAATCATGTCTAATAATGGAAAATGCCAACCTTAAAACCTCAGTTAACCCCCAAAAGAACTGTTCTGTTTTTTATCAGCCAACCAGTATGGCATAAAAAAGTATATTCAATGATTATATTTTCAATTTTACCAACAAAGCTTTATGAATATTTGTTTTCTCTATTGTTATAGAAATACTTATGAAATACCAATTTTGACTGACAAAGCCTAAAATACTACATGGCTCTTGATTAAAAAATTTGTCACCTGTCCTATAAGACAGTCTTTCTATATAGTAGTCTCCTCCTCACTTCACACCTCCTTACTCACATTTGCCTCTCTAACAGTGAACTCCTTTAATGCATGCACATACAAGGACAAGGCAATAGCATGGTCTTGTTCTCTTAGCAGTTGCTGACTGCTGAGCGACAGCGATGCGTATCTAGAATGAAGGTATAAAGAAGCAGGTAGCACGCTTCTCAATACCCTGATACTTAGATTGTTTATCTTTTCTTTTTTCCTCTTTTTATTTCTGAAATGTAACTGTTAGGGCTAGGGATGTGACTTGGCAGCAGAGAACCCCCCCTAGCATGTGAGAGGCCCTGGTTCATCCCCAGCACTGCTAAAATAGACATATAAAATGTGACATAAAACCAGGACAAGAACCAAAAACACTATTTCACCACATGTCTATTTCTACTTTGTGGTTGTTTTCTGTTTGTCTCCCTGGCTTTTCCAGTTTTTCCTGCTTAACCCCTTTGACAGAAAATAACAACAACAAGATGTGGCAAAAGCTTTGAGTATGGCAGCTAAGCCACCACTATAGCCATCAGCACTGGCTGTCACCATCAGCTACCCACCGAATACTTACTGTTCCTTGTTCTAATAAAAGTTGACACTTGCTGAGACATTCTGGGCTGTCAATCAGTTCCAAGAGTGCTTTCTCAGCCTCTATTCTTTCAGTGAGATCGGTCCCTACGTAGAGATGAGTGCACAGCGCCTCCAACTCAGCCAAACTCTTTAGAGGAAACAAAAAGACATTTGACTTAAATGAGAAAATAATTAAGCCAGGCAGTGGTGGTGCATGCCTTTAATTCCAGCACTTGGGAGACAGAGGCAGTCAGACTTCTGAGTTTGAGGCCAGCCTGGTCTACAGAGTGAGTTCCAAGACAATCAGGGCTATACAGAGAAACCCTGTCTTGAAAGACCAAAAGGAAAAAAGAAAAAAAAAGAATAATTAAACACAGAAAACAAGAGATATAGAAATATGCTTATATACATCCATTCAATACATAGTTACTGAGCAGTAATGACTCACTTAAAAGTCATGGCAAAAGAAGCACATTTCCTATTTCCCAAATTATTTACAAAATGAGTTATACAATGTAACTATACACAAAGGAGAAGATTCCTTTACAAAGTTAACAAAGTTAGTCTGAAAGAAGTTACACATATGCTAAAATGTTCAAAACCAAAGAGTGCCTCAAACCTAAAGGGTAAGCCAAGTGAAGAAGACAAGAAGGTAGTATAGGCAAAGAACCAGCATTTACGGGACTTAAGATAAAAAGAATGTACTCTTGGGTATTCAGAGCTTCTAGGCTAATATCCACTTATCAGTGATTGCATTCCATGTGTATCCTTTTGTGATTGGGTTACCTCACTTAGGATGATATTTTCCAATTCCAACCATTTGCCTAAGAATTTCATGAATTCATTGTTTTTAATTGCTGAGTAGTATTCCACTGTATAAATATACCACATTTTATGTATCCATTCCTCCATTGAGGGACAACTAGGTTCTTTCCAGCTTCTGGCTATTATAAATAAGGCTGCTATGAACATAGTGCAGCATGTGTCCTTATTAGCCCAGAAGCTCTGAATACCCAAGACACAACTCACATATCAAATCATTCCCAAAAAGAAGGAAAGAGAGGGCCCTGGTCCTGAAAAGGCTTGATGCAGCACTGTAGGGGATTGCCAGGACAGAGAAGTGGGAGGGGGTTGACTGGGGAAGGGGGGGGGGCGAAGAGGGCTTATGGGACTTATGGGGAGGGGGTAACTGGGAAAGGGAAAATCATTTGGAATGTAAACAAAGAATATAGAAAGAAAAAGAGAGAGAGAGAGAGAGAGAGAGAGAGAGAGAGAGAGAGAGGGAGGGAGGGAGGGAGGGAGGGAGGGAGGGAGGAAGGAAGGAAGGAAGGAAGGAAGGAAGGAAGGAAGGAAGGAAGGAAGGAAGGAAGGAAGGAAGAAAGAACTCATTTCAAGGCATTAAACAGTGGCCAGTAAATAGCTAGGAGATAATGGGCAAAGAGATGGGGTGGGAGAAAGACCACACACAAGCTGCTGATAGCTCTTTTGTTGTTCCCAACCCCACCACCTCTAACATAAGATCTAATGATAATTAATGTGTGCTAATCTGGGCCTTCTGAGCTCACAGTGCTTCAGGTGAGCCATGTCTTGACTTTTGATCTTACAGCATTTCTGACAACGCTCTAATTAAAGTACATAAGTACAAAGGCTAACTGGTTCTATCCATAAACAGAACACATGGAAACAATGAGCCTCAAGGTGAGTTCGGCCACCCTCTTGGCTTAAGAGAATCTTGTTAAAGCCATTTATTAAAACAAATGATTTCACTTGGAACTTGAATTACATACTTGACAAAAATATTGGCAGAGATTTTAAAAAACAGGTAGCCAAATGAACATAATGGGATATTCCAAATGAAATGCCAATTCTGTTCAGCTCTGGCCTGAATTTCTGTGTGTGTCTTACAGCTGCGCTCGGCTTCACAGCCCTCAAATCCACAAGCCACCGTGAGGCAGGAGAGCTCTGGCTCCCATCCTTGTTTCCACCTTTGCTCCTGCACACTCCCCACTTCCCTATCTGTGCCACAACCCACAGCCAAAATTTGGGAATGTTCTGCTAAAGAGCCCAAAGATAAAGTCTCAAACTGATTCATTAAAATAAAGGCCCTCACCAGGCATGCTGGTGCATAGCTGAAACCACACCAGTTGGGAGGAGGCAGGAGTACTGTCCCATGCTCACTGTTTCAGTCAGAGTTAAAAGAGGCAGCAGTTGCATGCACACAGCATACTTTACACTTACTACTGTAATAACACTTTAAGGCAAACATCTATATCCCCTAAAAGATAGGTCCAGAGTTTATGAATATAATCTTTTTCGAAATAGGGTCTTTTAAATCCTTAGTTAAGAGATTTAGACAAAATCATTCCAGATTTGGAGTGGGCCCTAAAGCCAACTCTAAACCCAAATGCTGGCATTCTTACAGGAGAGGAAGAACATGGTGGCTCATTTCTACAATCTAGCACTCAGGATGCCAAGGCAGGGAGACTGAGAATTCAAGACCATTGTGGGCTACATACAAAATTTCTAACAAAATTAGCAAAAGTCTTCTCTGACTAGGGAGGCAGTAGCCCCTTTCCTACACAGTAGAACTTTCTCCAGAACTGCATGGGAACATAAGGACTGGTCACGAAGCAGGACGCTCCTTCTATTAACCCCCCAACACACACGGGGACATGTGAGTGCCTGCCTGGGACTCTTGGGGCACTGTGAAATTTCAGTGTAAAATACAGAGCGCAGACACCAAATGTTCTTGAACATGTTCGGGTCCCTAAAGCACCATTTGCACCCCGCGTCAAGCTCCCTGCAAAGTCAGTGCTCAGAACAGGGGAGCTGGCCATTCTCCTGACGGTCATTATCACCTTCTCTCCAAACACCAGACTAATTTTCTGGAAAGTGGAAGGAGATGGGGGAGTTTCAGATGCTGAAAGATACAGGGAGAAAGCCATAAGAAGACAGGTAGAGGCTAGGAGGCCATACCTAAAAGCAAAAAGTGCTAAAGCTGCCAAAAACTCTGAGAAGCTAGGCTAAGGCCTCCAGACAGAAGCAAGCCATCTGCCCTTTGTCTCAGGCATTCTGGCCTTCAGATCAGAGAACAAATTTTATGTTTTAAGCTAACCCAGTTGTGTCAATGTTTAAAAAGGACCTAGAAAACTAATATTTAAAAAGATAAATGATAGTATCAGTCAAGTCAACAGTGTCTAATTATCTAAGTATGACTATTAAGAGTTCTGAAAATGTCTGGACATTATTTGCTTTGCTATATTGATTTAATAAACTTTAGGATAGGACAGTATATAGTTAATTAGTGTTCAGTCAACATTGCCAATCACCCCTTTTCTCCAAAGATGTTTCAAATGTTTCTAAAATATTTTAGATTTATTTTATATGCATGAGTGTTTTACCATGTTTATGCATATGAGTATTTAATTGCATGTACATCTATGCACCACGTGTGTGCACTGCCTCCAGAAGAAGGCTTGGATTCCCCTGGAACTGGAGTACGGACACTTGTTAGCCATCATGTGGGTGCTAGGAATAAGCCCAGGTCCTCTGGAAAAATATTCAGTGATCTGAACCACTGAGCCATCTCTCCAGGCCCAATATTTAAAATTACTAACAAATGATAAGTGGTACAAAATTAAAAAGGGAGAGTTTGAACTTTTATAAAAGATTTGAAGGGAACAACAAATTTGGTTACTGCAATGGAAAGAAAGAAAGAAAGAAAGAAAGAAAGAAAGAAAGAATGAAAGAAAGAAAGAAAGAAAGAAAGAAAGAAAGAAAGAAAGAAAGAAAGAAAGGAAGGAAGGAAGGAAGGAAGGAAGGAAGGAAGGAAGGAAGGAAAGAAAGAAAAAGAAAAGGAAAGAAAGGAAAAGGAAAGAAAGGAGGAAAGGAAAGGTAAGAAAGGAAAGAAAGGAAAAGGAAAGAAAGGAAAGAAAAGGAAAGAAAGGAAAGGAAAGGAAAGGAAAGAACCAAGCAGCCTGTGCGTCCCAGGGAAGACACCAGAGGCCCACCTACCCATAGCAGGAGCCACTACAATGAGCAAGTCAGTGATGGACAGAGAAAAAGATGGAAGAGAAAAAGAAGCAGAATGGTTTGTGTACTATGAAGAGAGGAGGAACTGGAGACCCGAGGGTAGAGAGCAATAGCCTGCCATGAGCAGCCTGCCTGCCACCTGAGGTCAAGGTAGCCCCAGTGCATGCCACCAACTGAGGGCCAGGTCTGGGCCCACGGCCATGCAGCAGCAGGGGCTCATGTTGGTTATTACCACTAAAGACTAAGCGGAAGTCCCTGCTCTGGTCTGCCTCCTCCCGCCACGTTGCTGTCCAAAGGCTCTACGGAAGTAGCCCTGCCCCTCTGGGGCAGCGCTCTGGAGAGCTGGCCCTGCCTCTCACCAGCTCCAGCACTTGGGAAACTGAGCCCTGCACTTCACCTGGGCAGCACCATAGAGCTGAGCCCGGCCATGGGTTACTGGCTCCTTGGCTGGGTGGGAGGACAGCAAAGGAGTAGAGGGATGAGGAGGCAGCCAGGAGAACAGCACAGGGAACTTATGTGAGCAATTTTCATATTTTAGCGACAATTTCCCAGATGTACACATATACCAAAACTCATCCGAATGCAGTTTACACACATGTATTTCATTATGTACTAATTATAGTCCAATACAAAGGCGTTTGTTCCCCCAACTCCAAACCCCTCCCCCCGAACTTTTTAACAATCTTTAAAAACAGATAAATTACCTCCCTCTATCTTCCTTGCATTCTGGAATCAAGCTTCTTTTTCCTTTTTAATCAGATATCTTTTTTATTTACAATTCAAATGTTATCCCCTTTCCCAGTTTCCCCTCCTAAAACCCCCAGTCCCATCCCCCCTCCTCCTGGTCACCAATCCACCCACTGCTACTTCCCTGTCCTGGCATTCCCCTACACTGGGGCATCGAGCCTTCATAGGACCAAGGGCCTCTCCTCTCAGTGATGCCTGACAAATCCATCCTCTGCTACATATGTGGCTGGAGCCATGGGTCCCTCTTTGTGTACTACTTGGTTGGTGTTTTAGACACTAGGAGCTCTGGGGGGAATCTAGTTAGTTGATATCATTGTTCCTCCTATGGGGTTGCAAACCCCTTCAGCATCTTGGGTCCTTTCTCTAGCTCCTCCATTGGGGACCCTGTGCTCAGTCCAATGGTTGGCTGAAAGCATCCACCTCTGTATTTGTCAGGCACTGGCAGAGCCTCTCAGGAGACAGTCATATCAGGCTCCTACTAGGATCAAACTCCTTGACTGCTAATAGGATACAATGCCTTTACTTGGAGGTTCCTTATTTCCTACACATTGTTCCTTCTTCTGTTAGTTGAGCATCCCTGATGGCTTCTTCCTGGGCCCCTTGGAACTAACTCTTCCTTCAACAATAAATCCGGTATTATGTTGGCATAAAAGGAGTTGCAGATTTAGATTGTGAATGTTAAATAATCATAACAATTTTATTAATCGAAACAGTAATCATTACAAATCAACATATTTTTGCTAGTGAGAAGTAGCTTTATTTACTCTTTTAGTATAAAGTTCCATGCTTTGGAATTAAACAAATTCTTAGAAAGCAGTTTTCACATTCTGTTTGATATAGAAGTGCTTTTTTCACTTAAAATGAAGAAGTGGTAGTCGTTGGCAACACGTCAGGACATAGTGAACATGGTGGAGGAGGGAGAAGTCCAAAGCTCAATGGATTCAATTCCTGACACTGTGATTGTGCAGCGTGCAGTCCAGTTCTACCCTGGAGAAGTGGGTCCTTTCTGAATGCTGCTCAATGCTGAAGGTGCTGCAGTTTTTAGTGCATGTAATGGATTTGGTGAGCATAGTTCTTAGATACATTGGTTTGACTAGGATTCAGCTGGTAGTGGGTCAGACCAGAAACAGACTACCCAGCAGTGACCATGGCCTTCTTGTCAGGCAAGTTTGGCTCTGGGAAGTGCTTTAGAACTTCTCCTTAGTCCAAACACTGAGTTGGTCATCAGCAATTGTCATTTTCCTGTCACATGGCACAATCTGATCAGGAAATGAATTCACAGCCGGGCAGTGGTGACATATGCCTTTAAACCCAGCACTTGGGAGGCAAAGGCAGGAGATTTCTGACTTGGAGGTCAGCCTGGTGTACAGAGTAAGTTCCAGGATAGCCAGGGCTACACAGAGAAACCCTGTCTCGAAAAACCAAAATAAAATAAATAAATAAAATAATAATAATAAAGAAAGAAAGAAAAGAAAATCATGGCTTAGCAGGTGGTAGAACCCATATAAAGAGAAAAGAAAACCTACTCCATGAAGTTGTAATTTGACCTCCACACATGTGTCACAGTGTGTACACACAGTATAAAAGATGACAATTTTTAAAAAATCAAAGTTGCTTGTCTTCATCATTTCCATAATATAAATCTAAAAATAAACAGTATGTAATACTGCTAGCAAAAAGTATACAGTGAGAAATATATATTAAAATCATCTACAACATAACCACAAGTTAAAGGATATCAAATGACAGATTTCCACAATGCAAAACTAAAGTATTTCTGCATTGTCTTAGTTAGGATTTACCGCTGGGAAGAGACACACCACGACCAGAGCAACCCTTATAAAAACAGCATTTAATTAGGGCTGGCTTACAGACAGGCTCAGCGGTTCCGTCCATTATCATTGGGCAGGAAGCATAGCAACCTCCAGGCAGGCCTGGTGCTGGTGACGCTGAGAGCTCTACATCCAGATGCAAAGGCAGAGGACTGTCCTCAGGCAGCTAGGAGGCAGCCCACTCCACAGTGGCACACTTCCTTCAACAAGGTCAACAGTGCAACTCCCTGGGCCAAGCATGTTCAGATCACCACACCAACCAAATAGCTGTTTAAGTGACCCAGAGTTTACAAGAGGATTTTCATCTTTTCTTAAGCCAATTCTAAAAACTAGACTCCTACATACTACATAATTTTAATGTACTCATTTTTCAGATTAAAAAATCTAAAGTTGACAGAGAACATGCATGTAAGCTGTACAAGATCACAGAACCAATGACAAGTCTGTATGCACCAGGCATGTCGCCCTCACCATGTGCCATTCTGCTACCCTTTATTCTTCTGTCCTCATCGACCTGTTAACAGTGTCCAATGCCTACTGTTAACTTCCTCTTATATGTCTACAAAGCCCTCCCAGAAAGGTACTAAAAGTAACACCAGAACAGCAGAACCACATTACACATGGCTCCGGATCTGCAGAACCACATTACACATGGCTCCGGATCTGCAGAACCACATTACACATGGCTCCAGCAGATTTCTACTCCATGTGTCCCTCGCCAGTGGAGTTTAAAACCAGAGCCACAAGCTTCATGCTGTCTCTGCTTTCCTCTCTCCTCAATTCCTCTTGCATAGCTATTTAAAAAGAAATGGTTTTGCCCAAAAAGAGGCCTGGCCTTTACCCTCAATTTCTGGTAGATAATCTATGTCACAGTTGACAGGAGTTTTTTTGTTTTTGTTTTTTAAGGACAAGTACTTACATTTGGATAGTGTTTTATTTTGTTTTGTTTTAAGGACCATACCTGATAGTCATAGATTCAGGGTTTTGGTGATGATTTTTTGGGTCATGATTATGAATAGAAGCAGAAACTATCAATCATGTCTACGTAAGGAAGCCTCAATAAATACTATGGGTACTAAAGAGTGGTTGAACCTATCTTGCAGTGGTACACACACAGGGAAGTCAGGAGAGCATCCTATCCTGTGGCAAAGAGAAGCTACATTTTAGAACCTTCATAGGTTAAGATTATCCTCCCTGTATCCTCCCTTTAATCAATTTTAATCTGTATTCTCTCCCTATCACAATTATACATTTGATAGTTTGTTTTGTTTTGTTTTTCTGAGACAAGGTTTCTCTACGGAAATCTGGCCTGTCCTGGAACTTGCTTTGTACACCAGGCTGGCCTCAAATTCACAGAGATCAACCTGTCTCAGCCTCCAGAGTGCTGGGATTAAAGGTATGCACCACCATTCCTGGCAGAATTTGATAGCTTTTGATGAATTGGACGAGCCCTTCTAATGAACTGTCAGACCTTTAGACGGCTGCAGGAAATCCCTCAATTTGCTGTTGGTGTCAGGAGTTTTACGGACTGTGTCTTACCACACTCTGGAGAACACCAGGTACTTAGAAACCAATTTACTTAGAATCGTAAAGTTCTACTAACTGTTTCTCTGTAAAGAGTCCAGATACTTAGACATTGGAGGAATTAAGTAAAATCTTCTAATGTGGCCTCCAATGCCCTGGATTTCTCCAGAAGTTGCTTAGGAATGAGTGGAAAGTAGTAAGGGTCTTAAAACACACATCTTTGGAAAAGTCACTCAGCCAATGGAGTTGGCATAGGCTTTAGAATCTGACACAGCAATCAAAGCTTCCCCAGACTCACTATTGAAACTACAGGTAGAAAACATCTGAAGCAACTGTGAAGGTGGAGACAGAAAGGGAAGTACTCCAGTGACTGCCATACTTCACACTGACAACTACCGTTCCCAAATCACTCATCACAATACCATTGTGTATATTTCTCAGTCACATCTAGATCACCCAGCCCAAGGGGGGCTTAAGAAGAATCACTAACAGTCTTTGATTGCAGGACCATTCATCGAGCAAAGCACGTAGGAGTCCTAAGCTAACATCCAAAAACACTACGCTTTTTTTTTTTTTTTTTTACCAATATCGTTGTCAGAATACTATTCCCAATTCTATTTTTCCTCATTCTGTTCCTCCATCTGGAATGCCTCCGAAAAGATAATCCAGACCTGTTTCTTACTGCTCCCTAACTAGGATGATTGTGACTGAATCTCTAGGAATGCTATCTTCCTCTGCCTTCCAGGAAGCTAAGGCATGGACTGAAGGGTAAAAGTATGGAACTGGCAGTCTAACACTCACAGCACTGCCCTTTGCACAGTTACATCATCGAGCTACATAATTACCAAGTGTGAAGACGACACTGAAACAATCCCCTAAAAATGTCACCTCAGTGTATTTTTCTGGAAATGATAATGACCAGTTTGGGCATCAACATCTAGCATGTCTAATACAGCACTTGGGTATGAAGATTGTCTCCAGGGCTTGGCGATTTACCAGGCATCATCTTTACAAGTGCAAAAAGGTTCCAAAGTTGTTCTACGCCTTCTAATTTACTGAAGACTTATACCTGCAATCTGAACATCTGATTATCTATTTCCGATTCACAGTGATTCCCTGTGAGATTCTTCCTGCAAAAGTTCTGCACAAGACATAAATTTACTAAAGTGATAGCAAATAACTAATTCCACCGGGGGGGGGGGCTTAAAAAACAAAATAGTAAGTAAAAAGATAAAGCGTGGGTCTATTTCCTGGTTCTAAATGACTTTAGAATAAAGCATTAAGCACATGGGACCAGCGGATCCACATAAATAAATCCCCAAGGGGAATGTGGCATTCAGATACACTGTCACCAAGATCCCGCCTACTTCTCAAAGGTCTTCTGCCATCCACAATTTTTCAAATCGATCATAGGATCCAAGAACAGACTTTCGCAGTTAATGTCACCGTCTTCCACAATTCTTTGCTTTGCCCACATCGACTTTAGCCTGTAGTCTTTCTTTCCTCTTTACCTGGATATCTACATACAGTTCCTACAATTCCCGCTAGAGTCCCACGCCCCTGAGAGTACAAGGCAGCGAGTTTGCTCAGAGGTTTACGTACCATCAGTAGGAACCAAGTAACAAGTGGAGGCTCCAATCCGCCTACGGATTGACTGCCCCCTTTCTGTGCTCCCGCGATATCCCGTGACTAATTCTACCATAACAGTCTTCACGTGTGCAGCAATTACCATTACCGCGCGCTCTAAAAGGACAAGGGTGGGAGCTGACGTCGCCCTGCAGCCCGAAAACGTTCCGCCACAGCAGACACACCGTGGGGAGGCTCAATAGAGGTCAGTAGGACCAAGACCTGCAGAGTGCGGGAGCCACCGGGCAGACCCGCATCCCTCCAGCGCAGCCGGCGCCCTGCCCCGAGGCTCCACCAATGAGGCTGCGCGCTCCCGGTCGCGCCGCGCCCCGACCCGCCCGCCCGCCTCCGGCCAATGACAGTCCTCTGGCCGCGCTGCCTAGCTCCCGCCGTCCCGGCCTCCGAGCTCAGGCTCCCGGGGCGAGCAACGACCGCGGGCTGGGCGTGAGGGCGGGATGGCGGCCCCTTCGCCCCGGCTCCCACCTGCCGGGACGCTGCTGCAGCCGCGCCAACGGGGGCGGCCGAGCGTAGCCCGCTCCTCTGCGCCCGCCGCCCCACGGTTCCCAGGCAAGGGGCTGAGCTCGGGGTCGCGGCCTGGAGCCCCCACCGCCCGCCGGCGCTCCAGGCCCGCAGCCCGGCGCACTGACCTGAAAGTGCAGCGCCATCTTCCCGGAGCGGCGCGGGCCGCGTGGCCCGAGGGCCAAGGGGAGGGGGAGCGAAGGCGCCGCGCGAGCCCTGCCGCCACGGGATCCCCCCACGCCGCTCGCTCCCTGTGCTCGGCGCGCTCCGCTCGGAGCCGGCAGCGGGACTGGGCGGGGCCGACGGAGCACGGGGCGGAGGGGGCGTGTCCTTCGGGCTCCTCCGCCCAACTGCCGGTGCTCTCCTTTTGCAACCGCTGCCTCCTCAGAGCGAGCCTCTGACCTCTGACCTTTAACCTTCAACCCACCACCATGACCCAACTGCCCGCCTCGACCACGGATTTAGTTTTGAAGACTGGGTTGGTCTCGCTATGAATTCCTGCCTGGCCTGTGATATGTTAACCAGGCTGGTCTCATGATGAGATGAGACCAAAGATGAACTTTCAGTCATCCTTCATCTGCATGCGGCTCATCTCAAAGATGAACTTTCAGTCATCCTTCATCTGCATGCGGCCATGTGCAGGCATAGGTGTGTGCCACTTTGGCTCCTAAATCTATGGTAGATAGGCGAAGAGATTGCTCAGCTGTGGAGAGCACCCAACCACAGACTCACTACTGCGTGTAGCTCCAGCTTGTGGAGATCCAACTGCTTTAGAGGCACCTGCATTGCTTTCATACACATAATAATAAACCTTAAGTCTACCACAAGCCATCTTGATTCCTGACAGGACTCTGAAACAAACACATGGCTCCCAACTCCCACATCTGCACAGATGTTCTTGTCCTCTAACACACCTATAGCCTTTGACCCCAATATGCAACTGTTGTCCTTAACTCTGTTCCCCAGTACTTAACTCCCATTGCTTATGTTTTAAAATACCTTTTAAAAACAGATTTATATGAGTACACTATAGCTGTCTTCAGACACACCAGAAGAGGGCATCAGATCCCATTGTTGTGAGCCACCATGTAGTTGCTGGAAATTGAACTCAGGACCCTTGGAAGAGCAGTTAGTGCTCTTAACCACTGAGCCATCTCTTCAGCCCCTGTTTATTATTATTTTTTTAACTTTATTGAGTTTAACTTAAGCTGGCATTGTGTATGGGGCATTAAATTGTAAAATTCTAGCATGCCTGTAACTCCTTGTCCACACTTTTATATGAACTTATATTTTACACCAAATTATTTCATTGGAATAGGAGTTATTGAGCAGATATAGGATCAGAGTCACTCATTCCTAGTGCTCTTCATTTTTCCAGAGTTCAACACTTCCATTTGAGGGCCTTGTCTTTTGTATTTAAGGGGAAAGTTTCCTTAAATATTTCTTATACCTTAGGTTTATTAAATTCTTTCAGCTTTTGTTAATTTGAAAGCATCTTCATTTCATCAATTTTAAAGGTAGTTTTGCTGGGTATAAAAATTCCATATTAGCCTTTTGGGTTTTAGTTTCGTAAGCATTTGCTACTTTAAAGATGATCTTCCATTGTCTTCTGGTTGACATTGTTTCAGTTGAGGAGTCAGCCATCAATCTTAATTATTGATTACCTTTAGATAACATGCTCTAGAGTACTTGAAGTTTTTTTTCCTTTCACTTTGTTTTGACCAGTTTGAGTTTGTCACTTAAGACTGTGTGTTATATTCATCCTGCTTGAAATTAATAGTTGTTCTCATGTGATCTGACATCTTCATCAGTCTTTGAATCATATTGACAAGTATTTCTTTTTTTTTCTTTTTTAAGATTTATTTATTTTGTATATATGAATTCACTGTTGCTGCCTTGAGACACACCAGAAAAGGATATCAAATCCCATTACAGAGGTTGAGAGTCACCATGAGGTTGCTGGGAATTGAACTCAGGACCTCTGGAAGAGCAGTCAGTACTCTTAATCTCTGAGCCATCAATCAATCCAGCCCCCAGCATTTCTTTTAAATACTGTTCTGTTCTCTCTTTTATCTTTCATTGTGTTACATGTATGTTAAAACTTTTTTGCTACATTATTTGCTCTTCTTAAACTCTTCTCCTTATTGTGTGTGTATTGCATACACACATGCTTAAAACTAAATAATTTTACTGACCTGTTGCCCATTCAGAAGAAACTCTATTCTGCTATGTCTAAACTACTATACAACCCCTTATAAATTAATCACTTATTATAGTTTCAATTCCAAAGTTTTCATTTGGCTCCTTCTACTGTCTAAATAATTTTCATGACTCTGATAAAACTCTTTAGCTTTTCACTATTTTCTTAATATTTTGATCACATGTAAAATTCTTATACAGTAGTTCTAATATCTCAACCATCTTAGTCATTCAGTTTTTGGTATTTGGTCTGGTTTTGTGTGTTAGATTTCCCCCTAGTCTAATGTCTTTACTGTTTTGTTTTGATTTTTTGTTTTATGTTTTCTTTTTGAGACAGGTTTTCTCTGTGTAGCCCTGGCTGTCCTGGAACTCACTCTGTAGACCAGGCTGGCCTCAAACTCAGAAATCCATCTGCCTCTGCCTCCCAAGTTCTGGGATTAAAGGCATACACCACTGCTGCCCAGCAAATGTTGTTTTTATTTTTTGTAATGCCTTATCTAATTCAGATCATGTAGAAGAAAAACTATAGAAGCTTTGAGCTATATCAGCATTCTGCATTTTTATGTTACTAAGCAAATAAAAGTAGACCTTCTTTTCATCCAGTAATGCTTGGTTTTAGGCTATGGTACTGGTTTATTTCAATTTATCCTTACTTGTGGATTATGATCTCTGCCAGGTCTTACAACTGAAGTTCTGGGATATTTACCTTGTACAGCCTGGGCATTAGTCTATCTCCCAGCAATGTGTAACTGCTAAAAGCTTTCTTCAACTCCTTAGGTGCTACAGCTACAGTGGGTTTCCTGAAGTCTCTTCCTTTGCACGTGTGTTTTAGGAGTGAACTGATGATTAGCAAAGAATTTGTAAATAGATCTTGAAGTTCATATCTGTGCACTCTTCTCTCTAGAATTTTGTGTTTCAAATCCCAGAAGCAGCCAGGCTATGGTGGTGCATGCCTTTAATCTGAGCTCTCTGGAATAGAGCAGTAGCAGGTGGGTCTCTGAGTTCAAGGCCAGCTTGCTCTCCAGAGTGGATTCCAGGACAGACAGGGAAAACCTGTCTCAAAAAAACAAAAACAAAAACAAACCCCAGAGTCATTTGTTCCCCAGCTCCAGCATCGACCTGCTCTTGCTGTAATGACACTACTGGCTATGTGTCTCTGTTGCTTCTGGCTGCCACTTAGAAAATGCTCAGGGGGAGGCAGGGACAGTACTGTTATTCTCTCAAGGATTGTGGCCAATTAAGCTCTGTTCTTGTCAGTGTTTCCCTAGTGCCTTAAGTTGTTAAATATAGTCTTTCTGCTTGTCTGGTGTAGTATGTGTACATGTAGATGTGTTATAATTGTTGTCAAATATATATATTCATATTCATAAACACAGACATATTTTATGTCTATATAGTATGTAAAATAAAGTATGCACACAAGTTGTCCTAATTTGTAGTTGCCCGGTTTCCAGTGGGAGCTCCAATCCAGGGCACTGGGAGTTGGCTGACTGCAGCTTCCACTCACGGCCTTCAGCTCTCAGTCTGTCCATAGCCCACAGATCTGCATGCCTGCCACTCAGCTTCTAAACCGTGACGGTTTCAGTACGCTCATCCTTCCATCCTTAAAAGACTACTCACTTTTTGATGGTGGAGTGAGCATTCACATGCCACAGTATATTTGATCTCACTGTGGACCCTGAGATTATGTTATTTCCTGAAAAACAAACCCAATTCTAGTTGTGGTGTGGCTCATCTTTCACACATACCTTTAATCCCTCTGGCTGGAATACAGACATGCCCTTCACATACACCCTTAAACCCAAACAACGAAGGTAAAGTTAGTTTGTAGAAGGAAGCACCTGTGTTTACAGGTGATGCCTAGCTGAGCGGTAAAGTGACAAACCAGAGAAAGATTTGACAGAATATGGTATGTCCAACTCTCACAAGAAGAGAGAGGAAAGAGAAGAGAGAGCACCACAGATGAGAGGGGGGGGGGGGGAAGGAGGCAGTTTTATCTGGACAGTACAGAGACAGGTTGCAGAGAGAAAACAAGTTAGATTCAGGTGAAGACAGAACAAGCCAGAGAATGAGAAGGAACCAGAAGATTAATTAGAATATATTGCCAAAGTTAGTTTGAGGCCAAGCAAAGAAGTTCAGGAGAAGCAGAGAGAAGCCATATTGAATCAGTCAGCTTGGAGAAGAGTTTGACCCAGAACAGCTGAATTTGAACTAGCCAGCCAGTGTTCAGAAAAAGCACAAAAGGGTGAACTTATTCAGTAGCAAGTCTCAGAGGCTGAAAAAATTCTAGGTCTAGTTAAGATTGTATGGAGGCTAGAAACTTCCAGGACTAGGCCCAAGTTAGCAGACTGAAGCAGTAACTCTCAGAAACCACAATTACATCAGGAGAATACAAGTTACTTTTATGGTCACAAATACTGTCCAAAAAAAGGGGGGGGGGACACACTATGCAGAATAGTTGACTGATAATCTCTGCCAAGACAGAGTCATCAGCCCTTCAAAACTCTGCATTACCAAGGTCTGTCAGGTGGTCCTGGGCCAGACGGCTGAAGACTGATGCTCCAATGTTTTGGCATATAGGGCCTGCCCAGGTGATCAGCGGTCTTTATAAATTGGCTAAGTTTTACAAGCTATATTTTGTGCTTCTCATACTTTCAGATAATATTAGTCATTCTTGGATTTCTGATGGGTTGAAGACTAATAGTCTTATAGCCAGTCCGAGTTGTTAGCATTTAGAAAGATGATACAGATCTGAGAGGATGGTTTTCAGGTGGGTTACAATCTAAAGCCAGGACTTGAGTCAGGTATAGAATTATAAGTCTTTTAAGTTTGAATAGATGACAGGGGTACTACTTAATTGATAAAAAATGATTGACTGGGTGTTAGGTCTATCCTATACATTATAAATTACAAAATGGTAATAATTGTGCTCAATTGATATCTGAGATAAAAGAGTCTTTTAATTGGACAGAAAGGGGAAAGTGTTGTGGAGAGCCCTGGGCTTGTATTTTGATGCTCATTCCACTCCTCAGAGGGGCTGCAGATGAGGAGTTGTCTTGTGAACCTTCTCCCCACCTTAACTTTTCAAATAAAGGCTTGAGCCAATGATTGGGCCAGAGGAAGTGGCAGCAGCTGAGAGTCTAGGGGACAAGGCAGGGACAGGAAGGGGAGGAGCTACGAGAGATGAACAGAGAGGCGGCAGAGAGAGAGAGAAGCTCCTGGCCTGGAGAAACCACCAAGTTATATGGGATAATACAGATGGAAATAGAGTAGACAGAGTAGTGTAGTGGGAGATCTGCCCAATCTAGGCTTGTAGCTTGCTTTGTTAACTGATTGAGTTGAGCTTTCTTTTACCAGGAATTGGGTTGGAAACAAAGTAGCAACAACAATTCTATTGTACAAAGAATTTTATAAGCAATATCACATTGCTGTGAGGACAGGAGTTGAAGCACTTCAATACATTGTTAGGAGAGCAAGCAGTAGAACGGAATAATGTGCATAGACTCCAACATTGGCTACTCAAAACTATGGCTAAATACCTAAAAACATAGCAAGACACCACGTCAAAATCAAAGAGAGAGCCTGGCAGTGGTGGCACATGCCTGTAATCCCAGCACTTGGGAGGCAGAGGCAGGCAGATTTCTGAGTTCGAGGCCAGCCTGGTCTACAGAATGAGTTCCAGGACAGCCAGGGCTACACAGAGAAACCTTGTCTCGGGAAAAAACAAAACAAATAACCCCCCCCAAACAAAACAAAAAACAAAAATCAAAGAGAGGAGTTTAAGGCACAGCACTTGCCTGTTGCACACAAGGCTTTGAGTTCAACTCCTGGTTCTGCAAAAATCAGTAAATTGTCATTCATTTTTATGAGACAGGTAGTGTAACCAGCTAAGTGATGGAGCACACACAGTGTATTTCATTTTCATAATGCATACTGTAATGAGTAATTCCCATAGGTCACATTGTATCTTGTTCATGTTCTTCTAAAAGATAGGAACTATGGAAAATAAGGAGAAAGGCCAATCAGAAAAGGTGAACTTCAACCCTTACTGCTATTGCACAATGTTTTTAACTAAAACATAGTACACATGCACATGGGTACATAAACACACACACACATGCAAATACATACCTTTAAAAAATAATGTGTCTTTAAATTGAAATGGAGAAAATAAAATGTACAGAAGAGATTAAAGAAAAATTATTCTAACAAAAACATATTTTATGCATAAATGTTTCCTCCCACAAATAGACATACCAGTTTTAGAAGTGCCTTATTTCATAATAAATTATTCTAAAAAATTATTGTGAGATTAATTTAGGTTGTATCAATCCATATCAACAATAATTGTTTTTAAAGTAAAATTAGTTCAGAGTAAAATATACATTTAGGTACTTTGTGTAGTAATAGGCCTTGAACAGGCAAAAAAAACATACCATTTCTTAAAAATTAAAATTGTCCACCAGTGTGGTAAGGATACCCAGCTAACCAGGAAAGTCTCTTATGAGAAGGAAAACTAAAGGAGCCCAAGGAATCCAACTCCTCAGCACCTCTTTCTTTTTCCTTCTCGTGTCTCCAGTGTTCCCCTCACAAGATGGAGTTTTGTCATACATTAGAGCTTAAAAACAGTCAACCTGTGTAGACACCCTCACTAACCCCTTTCAATTGTAAATTGCAATAACTTACCATATAGGGATATTTCTAGCATTTTTCTAATTAAAGAAGAAAATAATAATTTGAGCATGAGCTGTAACAACAGGGAACTGCCTGAAATCAAAGGCAAAGGTTGCCAACAGTAGCATCCCTCAGAGATGGCCAGTCTCCACATCCCCACAGCCCTTTGCCTCCACACATGCACGTGGGCATTTTTTTTTCTTTTATATAACAGATCATGCTACAATGCTATTTTGCACCTTGACTTTCCTGCTTGAGAATATATTTAAATATCCATCATCAGTACTGTAGCCCCTCTATCATACGCCACTGTGCGGGTTTACTATGAGTTATTTATTTAATCATTCCTCTGCAGAGAAACAGGCATGTCTCTTTCTTCCACTACTTTCAATAACATATATAGCAGCAAACTGAAGCACGCTAGCAGTAAGGGGCAGAAAAGACAAACTTCTGTTCTTGTGCTGGATATATTTTGAAAACCCTTCCTTCCTTCTTTCTTGTGTCTCCAGTGTTCCCCTCACAAGATGGAGTTTTGTCATACGGAAGAGCTTAAAAGCTCTTTCCTCCCTCCCTCCCTCCCTCCCATTCTCCCTCCCTCTCTCTCTCCTTCCCTCCTTCCCTTCTTCCCTCCCTCCTTCCCTCTCTTGCTCACTCGCTCTCCTTCCTTCCTTCCTTTCTTTTTTGAGACAGAGATTCTGTGTAGCTTTTGCTGTTCTGAAACTCAATCTATAGCCGGGCGATGGTGTACATGACTTCAATCCCAGCACTTGGGAGGCAGAGGCAGGTGGATTTCTGAGTTTGAGGCCGGCCTGGTCTACAGAGCGAGTTCCAGGACAGCCAGGGCTACACAGAGAAACCCTGTCTCAAAAAACCAAAAAACCAAAAAAAAAAAAAAAAAAAAAAAACCAGAAACTCAATCTGTAAAGCAGGCTGGTCTTAAACTCATAAAGATCCAAATGCCTCTGCCTCCCAAGTGCTTGGATTAAATGTATGTGCCACCACCATCTAGGGGAAAACTATTTCTAAAAATAGCTCAACAAGGTTAACTTATACATAAGTTGAGCATTCAGTTTCTTGTCCACTAAGGACAACTTTTGATGGTAAAGTGGTTGGGCTGTAAATATCTACCTCAAAGTACTCCTAAAGCCCCAAGATAGGAGGAAGCAAGGCCCACAGCAGTTGTAACCAAGCTTAGCTATGGTCCAATCATGGAAGAGCTGTCTATACTTATAGGGTGGGTCACAAGCATATTAAAGTCTTCACAGGGCGAAGAAAGCACCTACACATGAAAGAAGTCCTTGTTGGGATATCAGAGTCTATGATGAGGAGGAGTGTCTGTCGGGGACAAAGAGGTCTTTGTACTCAGAAAAGCACTAAGAGAAACCAGGAATGTTAATCACACAGGAGGGTTGCCTCAATGGAAGAGATAAAAATCAAATATCTAAGAGGAGCCCGGGTAAAGATCCAGTAATGACAGTGTAGCAGAAGCCAAAGGCCTCAAGCCTGACCAATGACTCACTGCAATAAGCATTTGCAAGTGAGTATATATGGACCAAGGGTATATGTACTGTGTGACACACTGTGATAAACTACAGCTTCCATAAGATTTTTTTCTTTTGATACTGAGGTTGCACTGGCAGAGGATGGGTATGAAGGGATGGAGAGATGAGTGAGATTGGTGTGTATGATGTGCAAATCACAAAGAATAAAATTTTAAATATTAAAAAATAAAATCCAAATGCCAATATTTTACCCAGAAAGCTAAGAGTGAACTTTGTTGTTGTTGTTTTTTAAGATTTATTTATTTATTATATGTAAGCACACTGTAGCTGTTTTCAGACACAGCAGAATAAGATGTCAGATCTCATCCCAGATAGTTGTGAGTCATCTTGTGGTTGCTGGGATTTTAACTCAGGACCTTTAAAAAGCAGTCAGTGTTCTTAAACACTAAGCCATCTCTCCAGCCCAAGAGTGCACTTTGTTAATGAGCTGGTGACCTTTTTCTATCTGTGGACAGAGACCTCACCCAAATTCCCCAGACTCTTCCCTCCCTAAACTGTCACTTTATGGATTGCTGATCTCTATGCTATGGTCAGAGACCACACAAAATTCTAGGCCTTTTAGCTATAGAACCCACCCTCATGGTCACATGTACTTTGTAAAATATTTTCTCTGTTTTTTAAGCAATTAATATATTTTTATTTTATGTGCATTGGTGTTTTGCCTGCATGCCTGTCCTTGTGAGGGTGTCAGATCCTGGAAATAGACAGTTGTGAGCCGCCATGTGGGTGCTTGGAATTGAACTGGGGAAGTCTGGAAGAGCAGTCAGTGCTCTTTGCTGCTGAGCCATCTATCCAACTTGTAAAGGATTTCCTATGTAATCATACCTTAAGCGTTATTGTGCACCAGGAATTGAACTGACTGGACTGATTATTGCCAATTGTACTATCTTTATCTGTACTGTGTATGTGTTTTAAGTATGCTGACAGTGAACTGTCTGGCATTAGACTTCCCAAGATCTGACCCAGGATAGCAAAGCCAATCTGCATAGGTTTTTATTCTCATCTCTTCACAAAGTTTGCTTGTCTGGCTGACTTCTGCCACAACCCCCTCAAGTGTCTATGAGCGTTTTTAACCTATTGAGTTGGTGTGGATAGAATATCTACATAATTTGGGACAAGAAAATTGACATTCAAGGTATCAACCCTGTGGCCTGTAGAGCCCAGAAGCTTGGATAAAAATGTAGAGGTGGGGGGGGGGCGGCTAGAGAGGTGGCTCATTGGTTAAGAGCACTGACCGATCTTCCGAAGGTCCTGAGTTCAAATCCCAGCAACCACGTGGTGCCTCACAACCATCCATAATGGGATCTGATCTCTTCTTATGGAATGTCTCAAGACAGCTACAGTGTACTTACATGTAATAAATAAATCTTTAAAGAAATGTAGAGTAGGAATCTGAATCCCAAGAGGTGTGAGAAGACTGGACTGGAAAGGAGCTAGCTGATTCAGAGACTGAGCATGTAGGGAGGTGTTTATGTGGGGATGAGGGTGGTGGTGGTGGAGGGGGTGGAAGTGGAGGGTGGTAGGTGGGGGTGGGTGAGGGGTAGGGGGTGGCGGAGGAAGGCTCTATCAACCAAGCTCAGGGCCCAAGGAGGGTAAGATATCCTTATAGGGAATAGCTTGACAATATCATTAGTGAATTGGTTACAGACTAGGGTGCTGTTTGGAAAAAGACCCCCAAAGGTTCGTGTGTTAAATGTTTGATCCTCAGCATGATTGGGAATAGGAGTGAAGCTGTTCAATGAAGCTGGCTGAAAGTCTTCCAATCCTATGAGAGCATCCTCTTGAAGAGCACCCTGGGACCCAGACCCTCTCCTCTCTCCCTCATCTCCCTATCCTCCATCTGCTAGGGAATGAGCAGCTTCCTCAAGCCCATGCTCCCACCATGATGGACTGTGCCCTCAGTGCCCACAGCAGCCATGGACCAAAATCTTGGAGACTGTGAGCCCAAATAAATGTTCCTTTCCTCATTCCTTGGAGGGGTGTGTGTGTGCCGGGGTGACTGAAAACAAATACATCCAAATTTATCCTCTGTTGCTTTCTCACAAAGTAGGTCCTAGCCAGGTGGTGGCAGCACTCACTTGAGGGACAGAGACAGGTGGATCTCTTAGTTCGAGGCCAGACTAGTTTACTGAGAAAGTTCCTGGACAGCCAAGGTACCCAGAGAAACCTTATCTCACAAAAAAACAAAAAACAAAAAAGAAACAAAGCAAAACAAAACAAAACAACAACAGAAAGCAGATTTTAGGCATTGTAAATACTTTAGTGGGTGTTTCTAAGAGTTTAGGATTTTTTATTTTTTTTATTTTATTTTATTTATTTATTTTTTTTGCGACAGGGTTTCTCTATGTAGTCCTGGCTATCCTAGAACTCACTTTGTAGACCAGACTGGCCTCAAACTCAGAAATCTGCCTACCTCTGCCTCCCAAGTGCTGGGATTAAAGGTGTGTGCCACCACCGTCCAGCTGGATTATTTTTTAATATATATGATGTATTAGATATCACACACATTTCATACTTGTTCTGTAGGCTTTAAAACTTTTCTGCAGTATCATCTAATAGCTAGGCATTATTCAAATTTCTCCAATTACTTCCTATTTATCTGGTTTGTCTGAATCAAGAGCCAGACAAACCCACATTAGATAATAATGTTGAAGTCTCTCTTAGTCCATAGCATGGTTTTTCTCCTGCTCTTACTTCCTTTGTCAATAGATAAATGAAGAATAAATACACTATCAACTATCCTGCACTTCACGTTTGGATGACTGGATCTCTGTGGTGTCCGCCATTCAGAACATCTCTCTGAACATTGTGTTGGTATCACTATGAAAGCCCGAGTCTCTAACATATATAATGTCTTTCAAACCCATCTTTTTTGGTCTAAGGAACTCTCAGGTCACACATAGAGAAGTTTTGAATCAAGGGTGAGAAACAAAGTTGTCTGTAAACTGACTTGCTGAACTTCAAAAGTGATAATTGGTGAACTTTAACGAGTTAAAAAAATTGCAAAAGTAGATGCTGGAAGGAAAACTCGGCCTTCTGAGAAATCACTAATGATAAACATGCCACTGGTGTCAGGGGCTCTGGAATCCCAATGTGGCACTGTGGTTCTGTCCCTCTGGGCAAAATGATTTGTTTCTCATCCCGTTTCGAACTCATCCATAATAGCTAATTCGAGCTTTTATTTTCAACACGTAGATCATAAGCAAAAACATTCTCCCTGACTGAACTATGCAAACCATGTAATTCTCTGTTGGCTTGATTTCGTTCAGCACGTTCTCTGTAGGGCGCTGCAAGCCCTGCTCACTGTACGTAAAGTTCTGAGGCTGTATTAGGGCAGGCTGGTCTTACTACACAGGAACTGTTTTTGATAAAGCCATATTTCATTCTAAGAATCTGCTTTTTGTAGCCTTGAAAGTTCCCTGGTCAGAATGTGATGTAGGAGGGGAAATGGCACATGCAGAGGACTTTTGAAAACTAAGTGAAATGATCATATCCTGAGATATATGTACGTGTGTTATAGCGCATGTGTTCGCATGTGCTTGTGTGTATATGCTTGTGTGTGTGTGTGTGTGTGTGTGTGTGTGTGAGAGAGAGAGAGAGAGAGAGAGATCCTGTGGATCCCCAGTGATGAGGGAACTGTTGAACTGAGCTTACCCCATTTGTTAAGAGTTGTCTCTGGAACTCCATGTTGCGTGTTTGATAAACGCTTAGGAATGGCCCAGAGCATAGGCTAGGACTTGGAAAACCTATAAGAGATTGGAGCACCTTGGATCTAAAGAATGAATTATACTAAAACAAGGCTGTAAAATGCTTTGCTTTGTTTTTCTTTAGCCTTCCTGATAAGTATCAAAGTTTCTGTTTGCTTTGGCTTCTTTGTCCTTTTAAGGAAAATGCAGCTGTATGGAGAACTTTATTTTGTCTTCTTAAGGTTTATTTTAGTTTCTCTCTCTCTCTCTCTCTCTCTCTCTCTCTCTCTCTCTCTCTCACACACACACACACACACACACACACACACACAAGCACGTGCAAACACATGCGCTATAACACACATACATATATCTCAGGATATGATCATTTCAAAAGTCCTCTGCATGTGCCATTTCCCTGCCTACAAATTAATACAGATGATTTCCCATTGACATCCAAAGTCTTTTCTACTAACTTAGCAAGCAACAAGGATTTACAGCCTGCACACATCTGCTTAGCAAAGGATATTTCTGACTGTCACACCGAAGCCAGCTTTCACCCAATTATGTACTCTGTCTGCTCTTTTAAAAATGTTAGTCTAGCATAGACATACTTCCTAGTTATGAAATTGTTTTTATCTTTTATTGCTTCTTCTTATTGTTAATTCTATCTGAATGTCATTAAATAAAATTTTAGGTGATTTTGCATACCTCTAGAAGAGGTATAAAAAAATTCCACTATTGCTTTGAAATTTATAAGCACAAAAACATTTTCCTTTTCTCCATGAAGTCATATAGTGCAATTCTATTTTAGGGAATTTTCTTATGCTTATGTAATTTTATCTGTGGAGCAGTGAATCAAGTTCTGGGCAGCTGACTACACGGCCAAGGATTTCAGATCCTCTGGAAGCTTAATAACCCAGAAATCAAGTCAAATTAGGATCACATCTTAGGTAGTAGGCTTGTATCTTTCTCTTCAGCACACATGGTTGATGTTAGGGACAGAGGTATATTTGTCTTTCAAATGTCCAGTTAGTGGTGAGAGTGCTGTGGAGAGCTGAGCTGCAGGGCCTTCTTGTTTGACTCTGACACGGAGTGTCACCTGCATGTCTGGCTGCTTGAATGCATAGATGTCCTCACAGGTTTTGGTTTTGTGTTGTTGCTCTTTTGGTGGGGGAAGGGTGGACACAGATGTTTCCTGATCCCACAAATCAACAGTTTCCAGACAGAGAGTTTGCAGGCTGGGAACAGAGTTCTAAAAGCACACTTTGGAACTCACTGTTCCCCTCCCCAGGACAGTCTGAGCCAGGGTTCGCAGACGCAAGGTGAGGAGACTGTACCCAGCACAGAGCCAGGCTTGGAGCACCACTGTCTTGCCATGACCTTCGTTTCTTTTCTGAGGCAGTGGATGGCAGCCTTGAATCTCTGCTTTTCAGAAAAAAATTCCCGGGTCTGTTCCCTTCCCACCCCCATTCCCTCTAACACATTTCCAAATCTGACACGCCGATAAGTTTAAGCCAACATTGGTATCAGATTCTGAGTCTAGAGAAGATAAATAGGATATTTAAAAATTCACAAATGCTCTTCTGGGATGCAAGTTTTATAGGGACAGCTTTTGGGTTTAAAACAGACTGTGTTCTTGACGGTGCAATTGTGCATTTTGCCTCCTGGGTGGCTTTGGAAGCCAAATCCCAAGACAGTTATTGTATGAGAATAGAATTGCTTTACCACCTAATAGTGAAGCCTGGGACATATTAATGAAGAAAAATTACTTAAAGTATAAAGTTTATTATCATATGTGATTAAAAAAATTATTGTAGGGAATGAATTTCCATTTTTTCTCCATTCCTCCCTCCTTTCCCCTGTCTTAGCCAAAAAACTAACATATAAAATATATTTTATGAAATACCAGAGTATATCTATGGTCCTGCCTAATTGGCCTCTATTCATCTGAGGATCCAGTGAGGATCTGGGACATTATTTAACATGTTCTGGTTCTAAGAGGACATTATTTAACATGTTCTGGTTCTAAGAGAACCTGCTAAACAATAATAAAAGGGGTTGTTGGTAAAATGTGTACTCACATGTTTCAGATCCCACTAACATGGCACTGAACAAAATAATTACAAGAACAAATAAGGAGAAAGGGACGAGGAGCAGCTCCACTGCATTGCAAATGGGAGAAGCTGGAAGCTGGAAAACAACAGAAACTATGTAGCAACTCAGAAAGAGGGCGGGGACACAAAGATGCGAACATCTAGGAGCGGGTAAGTCATGAGGCCAGTCAAATTATTCTTTAGCAACCTAGAAGCTACTATGCAAATGAACACACACACACACACACACACACTTATTAAAGTGACAGAAATAAATACACCAAACATCTGGTTTTGATTATGTATTTCACTTGAATGAAAAGGCTTTAAAAAATGATGTGAATCTGTGAATCTCTGGAGATGGGATTATGATGGGAATGAGATGTCATGAAAATAACAATACAAAAAAGTTAGAGCCCTTTGCAGGTAGCCCATCACGAGGTAAAGAGAAGGAGGAAAACCAGAAAAGAGAAAAAGGTGTCCAGGAATAGCATGCCATTTCTGCAGACCATGTCAGAGTCTAGGTGTCTTCAACAGGTCTCCCTCAGGCTTGTTTTCTTTCTAGAATCCTAGGAGGGAGGTGGTCAAGTTTCATCTTCTGAGTGACAAAGTGGGGGACCTTTCTGTTGGGACACTGTCCTATCTGAGAGTTACAGCCTTCAGATAACACATGCACCCCTTAGCTTAGGTAAATGTCACATTATAATTGACAGCAAGAAAACACAATCTTTATTTAAAGCTTGACTCTGACATCACCAGCAAGTGACCTCAGGTAATCTCAGCAACTTGATCTTAAAATTTCCTGTAAATTAAGAAAACCCTTACTGAGTTGTGATGACGACAATATTCGATCCCTATGTAAGAGCTTCCAAGGGATCTGGAGACCCTTAATAAATAGCATCTTTTTTTTTCATTAGTTCATAGCAATCAATAATTATAGCAAGAGTGAGTCCTCTTGGAATAATTAAGTTACTCTGGCCCAGTAACCTTTGGCCGAATATTACTCTGAGAATATTGTATTGGCTTGCTTTAGACTCTTGCTAAGTGACCTAGCTGTTGCCTGAGAAACAGTGATTTAAACAAGACACATGGATTTCTGCCTAAGTGTGACAGATGAGGCAAGATAACAGAAGGAAAAGGAGGAAGCTTACAGAAGAGTGAGGAAGGGAATTGACTTTGGTTCTTCCGAGGGTGAGTGTCATTTTTCTTCCATTTGGCACCATGTCTTCTTTGATCACTCGAGGTCTAGGTATCAAATACCGCTGCATGCTTCATAAAAGCAGCAGGTTTGACGGGCGGCGGTGGGGTGTGTGTATGTGTGGAGGGGGAGGAAGGGGTAGTGCTTAGTGGCAGTTACCAGGCTGGAAAGAGACAGCCAGGACACCACAGGGCAGGCACTGATGGAGGCTGGACGTGAGCCACTGGGGACACACACTGGGATCCAAGTCCCATCTGGGCTGGCTAGTTTCCTTTCAAACCTCACAACTCCAACCTTAACCCAAAGAGCTAGTCCACAATGTAGCTGTTTAAAGCCCTCATTTGACAAATGAGGAAATATAAGCAGAGAGGCTACATAATAATTTGTCCACGGCTGAACTCTCAGCCGAGCAGAGATTTGTGCTGGGATGAATCTCGCGTGTAAGTCCATCTGCTTTCCCTGTTCTTTCACTCTCTCTTTCCCAGGACATGATTCATCTTTATGAAATAAGTGCATGCAATCTTTTGTGAGGCATAATGCAGTGTATAAATCTGGGCCATTTTAGGCATTATTTCACATTTGAAAACCAAAGGACACCTAAATGTCAGAGGAGCTGTGAGAGGCAGGTAACACTAAATGCATTTTGTTTGCTTTTTTCTGGTGGGACAGTTGGAAAGATAAGGTGAATGTGGGGCTCAGGTGGAGAGCCGTGGAGACCAGTGGAAAGGTGGTGAGTTTTAGTATTTCAAGAGAAAAGCACAATAGTCATATTACTTCGTGGTAGTAGAAAAATGTTCAGTCTCCGCCTTTGTTTCCTACATTATAAAATTGTATGAGTATAGCATGATCTGAGTTTAAAACTAAATGTCCCAGATGCTGCTTTAGCTTTTACCACAGCAGCACAACTCCATACCCTTTTCTTTTGATCTGTAACCTCTAGCTTTTATTAACAGCCTACCACCAGCAGAAACACAGCACACAGGCACATCACTGGAAGAGCCTCTGTCCTGGCACAGGCTGACTCGGTGAATGTCTAGTCTGCATCTCCAGCAAGCTCCAAGGTAAAGCCTGAGAGAGGATCCTGAGCCACACCACAGTGAGAACATATGCTTCTGCTGTAAAGTTAAACATTTGCGCTCCGCCGGGAGGTGGGGGCGCACGTCTTTAATCCCAGCACTCAAGAGGCAGAGGCAGGAGGATATCTGTGAGTTTAAGGCTAGCCTGGTCTATAGAGTGAGTTCCAAGACAGCCAAAGTAACACAGAGAAAACAAAAACAAAAAAGTCAACAACAACAAAAATTTACACTTTTCAACCAACCTATCAGCATGTGTTTAACAAGTATGTGCTCCGTGAACAGTAGTGAAATCTAGAAAAATAGAAGCCTTACTTACATGTCTTTTAGGATTTTTAAATTCTGAAAGAGAATGTAAATGGTAGAAATATTTAAGATATTTTATGGAAGAGTTGTGATGCTTCTTTATAGTTGGGATAGGAGAAAGTATCACAGTAATGCATTGCTTGCAAATAGGTACCATGACAGTGGACACTGTCATTCAGAGCTGGGGGCAGGGTAAGGACTCAGTCTTGTTATTTTAGAAGTAAGGGAATGGGTTGGTACTCCCAAGGTCCCCCAACTAGCAAGTTGGCAGAGCTGGAAATAAAATCAGCTAAGTTCCGCAAGAGAGTTTTGCAGCTAATCATGGTAGTACTATGCCAGTGGTGGTGATGGTGTTGGTGATGGCAGTGGTAGAGGTGTTCCTGAAGGTGACAAAGGCACTGGAGGTGCTAATAGTAATGTGGAAAACTGAGTAGGGAGTCTTTAACAAAGACCATCTCTGCTATCTTTTTTTTACTAGTGTAGTTTGTTCAGGATGAAGGAGAAAGACTGAGTGGCTTTGACCCATAAAACTAGGACAAAGAGAGGGCCTGAGGCATCCCAATGTGCTGTTGGCCTGTTTGGGTCTTCCCCGAGTGCAGCAAAGAGGACAGAAGCAAAGAATCCACAATGCAACCCACGAGTGAGGGTACAAAAACACACAGGAGTTCCGCTGAATGCATCTGGCAAGCATTTCGTCTTCCCTTAAATAAAATAAATTCCCTTAATAAAGCCAATGGAGGCAGAGTTGGTGGTGGGGGTGAGGGGTAAAGAGGACAAGCATGATTTATGTCAGGGCCAAGAGAAGCCCTTGATGGCTCAAAACGACCTATTTAGAACTGCTCCATCTAAAGCCAAGTTGTACACTGGCTTCCCTTCTTGTGCCAATCTTACATTTAAAAAAATACAACTTTTATGAATATCATCATTAGTGCTTTAAGCACAGGGAAGTATAAGTTAATTCTACAGTAAAGTGATTATTAAATCCATTAGTCATATACTGGGAATCCATAATTAACTTATTCTCCAGCATCAAGTAAATGATTCTACTGTGTGCTTTAAGAAAGCAATTGTTCACTAATATGCAAAATACAGCAGAACTATTAGATCATAAAGCCATGCAATCTTATAATTAAATTATAAATTTTACATATTTTAATAATGTGCTTTATATACTTTAATTGTTTTCTACGCAAGATTAAAAGGAGGTGCCACGGTTTTTCTCAGACATATTATATCTTGACCTGAACCATGCAATACTTAATAATAATTGATGAGTATCTACCAGGGACGACAGTAGTCTTTCAGGAGCATCAGATATTTCTTTGGACTATTGCAGAGGATTGAAATGAAGGTATGCGTTAGTTTTAAGTGGAGTCACAGCTATTCCCTTGGGCTTTCTTTGTTTCCCCGGCTTTGCTGTTATAACCATAGGCATCCACATTCTCTTCGCGGGCCACACCAATGGACTGGCCCCTATTTGCACTGCCTTGGCTGTACATGTGGGTAAAGGCAGCATGCACATTAAATTCTCTTCAGGGAACTTGTGCACCCACGTGAGCCATCTATTGTTGTTATTGTATTCTGGATTAAATAATGATGCCATTATTTTCCATGTGCAGAATTAAATGTATTTGAAAGAACTGGAAAATACCACAGCTCTGTGTTAAGGGGAGTTGCTTCAGTTTTCCTATATCCTGATTGCTGTAGAGGAAACTGTACTGTGGGTCCCCTTTCTTTTCCTTTGGATAGTGCTAAACCTACGCCAGCTGGTTACTCTATCCCAGCCTGCCTTCCAGTTTCTAGAAGTAACGTGCACAGAAGATACCCTGTGCATGAGGAGAGTAAATGGTTCATTCATTCCTCCAGTCATTCAGCAAACACACAGAGAATAGAGTTGATGCTTGGCCCTCAGCTTAGCATTAGAGGTATAGGGTTCTTGTCCAGGCTTGCTATAACAACATAGCACGGTGATGGGACTTGAGAGAAATCCATTTTCACAACTCTGGAGGTTAGAAGTTCAAGGTCAACGTGCTCTGCATACCTCTCTTCTTGCAGATAAGAATCGTCTGCAGATCCCCTAGACTGCTGCCACTCCGATTCTGGGAATAGGTCCTCTTGATCACCAGGCCAACTCTCCAGCCCTGTTTTGTCCTGTGCCTTCACCTTCTGCGGGTTTGTTATTCATATCCAGCTGCTGGTCAAATGTCTCTGATGGATGCTAACAGGGAGAGCAAACATGCTCATACAATGTTTACTCTAGTACAGTTCTAGAAGTGTCTCCCTTTATTAGTTGTCCTTAGACTTAATTTGTAGAATCAGTTTTATCACAGGTATGTATTGGAAGAAAATGGTACATGCAGATTTAGTGCTAACTATGATTCCAGGTATCTTCTGCAAGTCTTGTAATGTATCTTGGGTTGGGTCTCAAACCCAGGACAGGTTACAGGGCATGGCTGCCATGCCCCACCCTCTACCCTAAATTTCCCCGAGACCCGGGGCTGGGTTGCTTTCCCCCCAGTTGACCTTCACTATTATAATGCAGTCTTTTTGGTTCCCAGGTCCCTTGTGTATGTACCCTTTACTCTCCCAAATCTCCTTCCTCCCTTCCCGTCTCCTCACCTGGCGGACTCTGGGAGTGTTCACTCTCCCAGATGTCCTTGCCTCTGGCTATGCTCTCCCTTTTATCTACAATAAACCTCCTCCTCTTCCTCCCCCTCCCCCTCCCTCTTCGTCCCCCCCATACCTGGGAGCAATCACGCCCTTCCTTTTTCTTTTTTTCTACTCACAGAGGTGACTATTGCCTTCACCTTCTAAGGGCAGGATCTTGGTACCCTCTTACTTAAAAATCTCAGATTTGAAAAAAAGGAATTATGATTTGAGTACAGATTATCACACACATATGTCTGTCATGTTCCAGAACCTGGAATGAGAAATGTGAAAAGATGATGATGATGATGATGGTGATGATGATGATGATGGTGATGGTGATGATTATTAGGTTATTATAATGATAATGATTGCTTAATAGGGATGGGTAGACATGGATCAGTTCAGGAACTGTACACAGAAATAAGTTACAAGCCGGATAGACACCTACAAGACAGATGACCTATTGGGATCTCACTTCTGCTATTAGGTAGCAGTTTGTCTTCCCTGTCTTGGAATGAGGATTAAAATAGTCCTTACCTTGTAAGCTATTATAAGGATTAGATGAGTCAATTTAACAAAAATATTTGTGACAGGATCTGGCACATCATAACTATATAATAGTGGAATAATAATTATTATTATTTTATTCATTATTATTATTATTATTATTATATGTGGTGGTTTGAATATGCTTGACTCCTGGGAAGTGGCACTATTAGGAGGTGTGGCCTTGTTGGAGGAAACTGTGCCACTGTGTAGGTGGGCTTTGAGTGTTCAAGCCCCACCCAGTGTGGAAGAGAGCCTCCTTGGCAGCCTGCAGAGACCAGACTCCTCCTGCCTGCCTTCAGATCAAGATGTAGAACTCTCAGCTACTCAGCACCATGTCTGCCTGGATGCTGCCATGCTTCCCACCATGATGATAATGGACTGAAGCTCTGCAACTGTAAGCCAGCTCCAATTAAATGTTTGCCTTTATAAGAATTGCCTTGGGGCTGGAGAGATGGCTCAGTGGTTAAGATCACTGACTGCTCTTCCAGAGGTTCTGAGTTCAAATCCCAGCAACCATATGTAATGCTCACAATCATATGTAATGGGATTCGATGTCCTCTTCTGGTGTAGCTTCATATATGTAATATAAATAATTTTAAATAAAACTTAAAAAATTAAGAGTTGCCTTAGTCATGGATGGTGTCTCTTCACAGCAATGAAAATCCCAACTAAGACGTGTGTGTGTGTGTGTGTGTGTGTGTGTGTGATGTTAGTAATAGTATTCAACCATTGTTCCTAGAAGTGCCTCTGTAATGGGCTCACACTGCCTGGAGCAGCAGTCCTTGAAGCGCGCTCTGCCTATCTCCAATTGGCATTTTTTTTTTCCTGAATGTAACTGATAAGCCAGGTTCTGCGTGCTCAGAGAAGTAAGTCTGTGTTGTGAGGGCTGCTCCATAAAAAAAGCAGTGCAGGAGACACAAGAGTATTTCGCCTGGGAAATCTAGGGCTTTTCTCTGTCCAGGCGAATGGAGAAGACCACGCCTTTGTAAGGCAAAACAAGCAGTGGGCTGCTGGGTACCGTGGACCTCTTTCAAAGGATTTAGCCTATTACCTGGGGAAGATAGGGAGCCCGAGGAAGGTCCACCAATTTAGCAAAATGGAAATGTGTGAAGAATTCGGGCCCTACCAGGCCTCCTTACTTGATCCTCCTCCTCCTCCTCCGTGACAATCCAAACTAAGCTTGACTTCCGAAAATTGGCTGACAGAGCAAGGGCTTGTTTAACTTGTGAGTTTTGGACACACACACACAAAATCATTCTTTGTGGCAGCCCCATAATGGACACGTGGGGGGACTTAGCTCTGTCCTGTTTATATAACAGCAGTTGATAGATAGTGACTTCAGAGTTGGATATTTATGAGAGCTTTCATTTCAAATAATATAGCTTTGGCCCATGGCAATGTTAAGGCTCTTACCTCTTATTATGGAGACGCTAAATCTTTAGGATATTGTAACCGTAACTGCAGGGTCCCTTCCATCTACCCGGAAGAACTGCAAAAGTTAATATTTTTGAAAGCAATGAAAGCCTTATTATAAAAAGTCTCATTGGGAAGTTATCTGTCCCTAAAACATATAGGCTCCCAGAAGGTCAGATACACAAAGGAGCAACTTTCCATACGTCTTTTGCCCTTAGGATTCCTATCCCATAACAAGGTAATTCAAAAGGAGGGAGGAGTCTCTAGCTTTCCTTCTGAGATGCTGAGCGCCATGCTGTGCCCTCCAGCTAGGTCCCAGTCTGAGGAAAGCTGCTGCCAAAGTCCATTAGTCATAGTTCAAGGACAATAGCCTTAGCGTATCAGGTATGAAGCTTCCGTTGACAAACACTGCCCCATTCTGAAGACAGCCAATATATATGGTGTGGCCTTCTTCGCTCCAGCCCTGAGAGCCTATCCTATTCAACAGAATTGAGATCCTTGGGATTCTGTGAGTTTCAAATCTTGGCAATATGACGGGAGAGTCTCGGTGGTCAGGGCATTACTGGGAAAGACTAGATAATGTTAATCCCACTGCGGACAAATAAGACCATACCTTAGGGTTTTGCGTTGCTATAAAGAGACACCATGATCAAGGCAAGTCTTATAAAGGACATTTGATTAGGGCTGGCTGACAGGTTCAGAGGTTCAGTGCATTATCATCAAGGTAGGAGCATGGCAGCATCCAGGCAGGCATGGCGCAGGAGGAGCTGAGAGTTCTACATTTTGATCTGAAGGCTGCTAGGAAAAGACTGACTTCCGGGCAGCTAGGAGGATCTCAAAGCCCACCACCAAACTGATACACTTCTTCCAACAAGGCCACACCTCCTAATAGCGCTACTCCCTGGGCCAACCATATTCCAACCACCACAGACCACTACCACAATTTTGAGCCAAATTTGAAGCAAACTTGATTTTTATTGAGAGCTGGCCAGTGACTGCCTCTAGAGCAGGGTTAAAGAGAGCAGCCCTTAGGACCCTTTTAAGGAGTAATCGCTAGCCATTCAAAGCAGGTTTACAGAAGACAATAGAGCTTTAAGGAAACAGAGAAACAACAACAACAACAACAAAACACAAAAGCCAACCTTCCTCAAGTAGACAGCAAGTGAATAGAGAAGGGTTAGGGAGGGCTTAGGTGTTCCCCAAAATAAATCAAAGTCATCAGTTGGGGTAGGTCAGGTTCCAGGAAACAGACAGAAGCTTATTTTTAACAATATAGCATAGTGACTCCTGCCTTCAAAATGGAGTCAGGCAGGTTCCTCCTGGTCAACAGCTCTAGCTGTGTCAGCTCAGAGGCTTCTGCTGACAAATGCTGCCCCATCCCTGAAGACAGCCATGGCACTTGGGGTGGCCTTTTCTCCAGCTCTGAGAGCTTATCCTATTTAACAATACTCTTCAAAGATGGATCCTAGGAATCTGTAGAGAAGTACCAAGTTGCTCTCTGTAGCTCTCTGGAAAGGAAAGGGGTGATGTGAAAAGAACAAAGGCTGTCTGAGTTGGGGAAAACACAGCAAGAGCTTAATGATGTGACCAAAAACTCCCAACGGAACCAACCAAACCAACCCAAACTGGACATGAAGTGAGGGCAGCAGACAGCTTAGTAGAGGCCTTAAGTTTTCTTGTTCTTGTTTTCAAAATTTATCTATTTATTTTATCTGTGTGAGTACATTGTTGCTGTCTTCAGACACACCAGAAGAAGGTATCAGATTCCATTACAGATGGTTGTGAGCCACCATGCGGTTGCTGGGAATTGAACTCAGGACCTTTGGAAGAGCAGTCAGTGCTCTTTACCACTGAGCCATCTCTCTGGCCCTTGGTTCTTGTTTTAATAATGCAGAAAACTAAACAGGGGCAGAGCAACTGCTCCTTCTTTTGAGAGACAAGCAAGAGAAGCTATACTTGGAACTGGTGCTCAAGCCCCAACCGTCATCACCCTAGACTTGGGCTGTATTGGGAGATCAGGCCTGGAGAGGGACGAAGAAGTGGAAATAAAAGCCTTAGAGTGGGTTCAAATCCACAGTGCCTGCTATCTCTGTAAGAAAAGGAAATTTAGATGTAGAACAAATATAATGAGAAGACAAAGGAAAAAAGATAGTTACCCATGAGCTATGGTCAGAAGTTTTAGAAGAAACCTTGGATCAGGACTTCTATCTCACTGTGATACATACTTGTTTTTTTGATAGACCAAAATGCCTGAAAAAAAAAATCAGCTTAAGGGAGAAAGGATTTATTTTTGGCTCATGGTTTGAGGTTATCCTGGCAACAGGGATTTAGGTAGCTCGTCACATTGTATCTGCAGCGAGGAAGCAGCCAAGACTTTCTCCTTTTTATGTAGACTGGGACCCTAGACCACAAGATGGTGCTATGTCCACATTCAGTATGGGTCATTCCACCTCAACAGAGGCTAGCCTGATCTAAGGGCATACCTACCCAGAGGCTTGTCTCCTAGATCCTATCAAGCTGACAACTAATATTAACCATCACAGCTAATAAACTGAATTGTGGGACCATAAATTTCTGTTCTTTGAGTCACGCAACCTATGGAAGTTGTTACAGTGGTGCTAGCAAACTCTTGAGTCATTTGGAGGAAGTAGGAGAAGAAAAAAAAATTAATTTACAACCATGCAAATCACCAAATACAGGTGGTACCACTTAAAGAAAGATTTATTTTTAAATTATGTATATGTGTGTGTTGGGAGGCATTACTTGCATTCGAGTGCAGGTGTCTATGGAGGTCAGAAGAGTTAGACCTCCTTGGAATTGTTAGAGTGATATAAACCACATATTGAAGTTATACATGGTTTATGAGCAGCTCAATGTACGTACTGGGAACTGAACTTAGGTCTTCTGGAAGAGCAATATACATGCTCTTTCATGCTGAACATCTCTCCATGCCATGGTAACACTTTTCAAAGCATGAAGTACTAAGGGTTGAGCCCTGTCATATCTTATGCTTGGAAATCTTCTACAGGCTGAACCAGGGGTCGCCTGCAAAGCTCCCAAAGTCCAGTACCTCACCGGTGGTGAAAGGTTAGCTTTCAAAGCTATAAACTCAGACTTCTGGCTTTCATGTGTCTTTTGTCTTATGAGGTTTTAAGAAAGAATTACCTATCAGGATTCCTTTAATATCTAAATATTAAAAAATATCTGGTTCCAAATATGTTTTTAGCAAAGACTATGTCTTTTTATTTCCCATGCATGTTTCAAGTATCAATGTGGTTCTAACAGAATTTTCTCATATTCCTGAAACAAAAGACTTGAACTGCACAGAAAAGATAAAAATCCTTCCTGGGAACTGAAAATTAAGTGGAAAGGAACTCTCTGGGGACCCAGCCTTGTGGGCAATATTTAGCAAAATCTTTCATAAACAACTTCTGCTTGAACCATATTGTAAACTCTGTTTACTCGAGAGCAAGTTTAATAAGAGTAAGGCCAAGCACTGGTCAGCCTCTTGCTGCCTGCTTTGTGATATAATCTATTTCCTTAAAGGCGTCCCGCTATAGCCATCTACCACAATGTGATACACCCTTGCCAGAGCCCCACCTTGCTATTTAGACTTCTTGCACCCATAATTATAAACCATAAACTTCGTTCCTCCAGAACGTTCACCTGCTTTAGGGATTTTATTACAGTAATGCAAAAAACAAATGTAAGTGTTCTTCCTAAGGACATCATCTGCATGTTCTTCAGCAGCAAGGCATAAGCAAAAAGATTGGATAGGCATGATAGTGTATGCCTTTAAAACTAGCACTTGGAAGATAGAAGCATGAGGATTTCTGTGAGTTCAAGGCCAGCTCAGTCTACATAGCAAGTTTCAGGACAGCCAGGAATACCTAAAGAGATTCTGTCTCCAAAAATAAACAAGCAAGCAAACAAACAAAAACAATGGATTGTAAGTCTCCTAGAATTTCCCTGGGCGGAAGATTCACACAAATCCGTCCCTAGTTCAGCTTAGCAAGGAGCCAGGCTGGTATTTATTGTCTGGAGCTCCTGAAAGTAGTTGGTTGTTGCTGTCATCTGTTTAGAAGAGTTTGAGAATGGTGTAAATGAGAGTTAAAAGACTATTATGTAAAAGTACGAAAGCGTGGGATCCACAGTGTAGGGACTGACATACTAATTAGAAATTCCAGGAGCTCTTCACACTTTTAGCTGCCCTAATCTTCTACTTCAGCTGTCAGGAGAGAGAAAGTGGGTTTATTTTAAGCCGTCAGACTGACTTTCGAGTTTGCTGAGCCTCAAAAAAAAATTTAAAAAGAAAAAAAGGAGAGCATCTGGTTTTGAAAATGGAAACCGGGTGCTTGATACCCACTTTTTGTTTTTAAGATGCTCCTAAATCTAGAGGACTGGATCCATTAGGTGCCAACAAAAGCCAGTTAAACCAGATCCTGGGAGCTTTCTTTTGTTTTTCCTGATAATGTGTCTTTTATTTTTATACAGCAACCTCTCAGCAGTAGTCCCAATAAAAAGAGCTATCATTTACCGAGCACCCAGCAGCATGCTGGGAGCGGCGGCGGTCAAGTGTTCTGCACACCTCGCATTTTTTGATGCATCAGACGCGTCGTTTTACCGAAGCCCACGAGGGTGGCTCTCTATAGAGAAAGAGATAAAGCTGAGCGAGGGTAACTCGGGCCACAGACCTTTGGGATGGAGGGAAGGACCCGGACTTAAACCCAGGTGGACTCAGGTCAATGGTCCACAGCTTGAGCTCCTCCCACGGTTTGTCAGTTTGTCCAGTTCAGGTCCGTGTCAGCCTGATGAGCTACTGTTTGGGGGATCGTGAGCTCAGCCGGCATGTCTAAGGTAGGAAGGAGAAGGAGGTAAATGCTTCTACTGTTTGCTGTCCTTTCATTCATCCTCATTATTGTCCAACAGATTCACATTAGGGAGCCTTCTGACAACTTGTAAGATTTAAGTAAATAAATGTGCTGGATAAAATCCTAGTCCAAACAGACCAGGTTTGAATCCCAGCTCTTCCCACATGTATCAGCCACCTTCCCATCAGCCAACAACCTAGCTTCTATGAGTCCTTACTTCCTCTGTTTGTAAAATGAGTTAATAGCGTCTATCTTAGAGGGTCAGAGTCAGAACAAGAGACAGGGCAGATGAGGTTCTTGGTATGTGGTTGGCTTTTAATAAATTGCCGTTGACTGGTCTTTGCAACCTGGACTCCTGTTGCTTTATGTGACTTGTAACAGCAAGTCTATCTAAAATATTGGAGAAGAAGCAAAATGAGAAACCACTGGTGGATGGCATTGTGGCGATCATTCTTAATATTTTCCCCGAGCAAACTGCATACAAGTTGCTTTATGCCAGTGTTCTATCTGGAAAACATTATAAAACTTTGAGCAGACAATGGTACAGTGCTTGCCAAAGCACCATATGCTTCTCTGATAAAGATATAACTTTATTGCCTCTTATGTACTCTCTTGTTTAATACAGTAAGCAAATAGGAGATAATTTGAAATACTTTTACCACCATTTACAGTGTCAGAACATGCAACTTACCTTTAAAAATGCAAACAATTCATTGTTGGCATTGCAGAAACAACAAATGCCTCTTTAAAACAATCACCAAGCTGGAGAGATGGCTCAGCGATTAAGAGCACTGAGTGCTCTTTTGAAGGTCCTGAGTTCAAATCCCAGCAACCACTTGGTGGCTCACAACCATCGGTAATGAGATCTGACGCCCTCTTCTGGAGTATCTGAAGACAGCTACAGTGTATTCACATATAATAAATAGATAGATCTTTTAAAAAAACAAAAACAATCACTTGCATGGTGCCGAAGGGAGCAGATTCTTAGCCTCTTCCCTCTGTGGCAATGAAGAAGGATGGTCTTGTGAACTGTATTTTTAGAGCAGCTAAGCTGGGTCAAATATATCTCTGTGATCTCTGTAGGTTCTTTTAGAGGGAAGGGGTGAAAAGCTGGCTCCTCTATGCTTAAAAAGAAGTCTTTAAAATTCCTTTGGGGAGAAGAATGATGTGTTTGATCAAAAAGAGTCCATAGATATTTCTGGTTTGGGGGGGTAAAATAGTTCTGGCAGAGGGAGAGGGACTGTGGAGCCACAGGTAACAGATAACTGCAGAGTGTCTTTCTTAATGGAACTGTAGCTTTTCCTCACACTGATAGACTGTAGTCTTATAACCCTGGTTTTTGTAGGCAGAAACTGAGGTGCACGCATTGCATCCTTTGGGGGAGCTGGAGAGAACCAATGGAGAGAACACTGGGTTTAGGCAGCATGGCTTCTAGACCTGGCTGTACTGTGTTTCATCTGGGATGTATCTTGTGGTCTCTGACCCTCACATATATTAATATGGGAATAGACTGAACCTCATGACGTTCCAGATACTTCTGAAGTCTAACTTTCTAGAGATGTAAATGATGCCCGTGTGTGATCACGTGTCCTACTAATTAGCACTTATTTAAATGAATTATGTCGCATTTCCAAAACACCTTTATATTTTTAATCTTATTTTTAGCCCTCCCACAAACCTGTGAAATAAGACGGGTAAATGCTTTTGTCCCATTTGACATATTAGGAATCTTAGGCAAATAGAGATTAAGTTAATGGCGGAGTCCAGGTCTCCTGACTCTCATTTCTGGGTTCCTACACTAAATTAAGCTTGTATTAGTCTATTGGGATAAGTGTGAAAGGGTATACAGCTGAATTCTTTGTGGGAAAAAAAGTAACTTGATAAATTATATTAAATTACTACAGTAGATAAAAAAACAAACTTGTATTTCCCTTGCGGAGAATTTGCCTTTGAATCCCACTGTGAAATGGATTAGAACGTTTTGTTAGGATGTAAGCAATGTACAAATCCAGAAAAGGTACACATCTCATATCCTTCTAAATGGGTAATTTCTCCTGGGAATTCTTTACATTCTGAAGATTCATTTATTATTGCATTCTAAGGACCAAGACTTTGAATGCCACGGCATCTGAGTCTGTTTTATTGGTGGCACCTGTGGTTATCACTTTCCACTCTCTTCCTCTCCGTTTCCTTTGTTCTGCTTCATAGACAAGATTTGATTTATGAACGAGAGCTTTTTGATTCTTTGAGATATAGTTTGGTGAATTGGTTCAATAACTTGTTATTGAAAAGCAAAATCCATCAGGGACGGATCTGCCTACTTCTCAAAGAAGTCACTCTTAGAGACTCTTTATTTACCACCAGTGCCTCAGCCCTGGATTTTATGAGGACAGAGCCATAGTTTGTTTGTTTGTTATAGACATCTGTGAAAGGGTTTAATCTAAAAGACCAGCTTTAAAGCATCCTGTAACATTTGAGAAATTAAACAAATGTCTTAATTCATAAGGTAACATGCATATCCAGATGGTGAGGCCTCTGCCTTTACTGCAAGACAGAGCAGACTGGGGTCAGACTTCTAGAAGTCATGAGAGAAGCCCAGTAGTTGGGTGGCAGAGGCAGGCATACCATTAAGTTTGAGGCCAGCCTGGTCTATAAAGCGAGTTCCAGGACATCAAGGCCACACAGAGAAATGCTTGTCTCGAAAAGCAAACAAGAGAACAAAAGAATGAGGGGAAATGATGTTTGGAGATTCCTTCTTCTGAAAGTCACAGATCTGAAGGATTCCTGCTTCTCAGCTATGCACCTTCTCATTCCTATCTGACAACTCTCCCCCATCCCCCCGCCATCATTTTTTAAAGGAGGCTTTGGAGTTGTACACTTGACCTCCTCAAGAGGTATCTACAGGGTCTTCTAACTGCCGTTCCTGCCCACTGAAAACGCTGAACGCTGGCCACATGGAGTCTAACTTTTTCTCCCCTGGGATGTCCTTTGGGTCCTTCAGGTGGCTTACAACTCAGTGTCTCAAACACCAGGGGCTATAATGAAGAGCAGCTCTGCCCTTGGACGCCGCCTTACCCTTCAGTCACAATCTTACCGTCGGATGCCATTTTGTCTTGTTAGTCTTTTCAGACATAGACATTTACCTGTTCCTTCTTGACACTGACATAGAAGATTCAAATGAGACTAAGGAGAAAAAAAGAGACCACCCCTGCTTCCTGTCTGCTGTGTACATTATTCATGTATTCAGCCAGACTCTTCCAAGTGGCAGACACACTGTATAATCCTTCCCCAAAAAGTTCTCTAAAAAGAGTTTTCTTCCTGCTGTTTTCCTTTTGTACTGAGGCATTTGCAGTTGGCATCTGTTTATACACACATTCAGACACACACACACACACACACACACACACACACTGAGAGAGAGAGGGAGAGAGAGAGTCCTAAAGCTTTGAAATATACAGTTCTTGAGCTCCGAGGCCTAGGTTAAGACTCTAGGATCAGTTGCCTACAAAGCTGCACTGTGCACTGATGAGTTTTATGGTTAGTCAGATTTGAAGCATGGCTTCAAAGCATGTGTGCCCAGGCCCTTGACACCGTCTCCAGAATGAATGAGTTTCTAGGACAGTGGTTCTCAACCTGTGGGTCTCGACTGTCACCAGGGTTGCACAGTCATGCTACGATTCACGACAGTAGCAAAATTACAGTTACAAAGTAGTGATGAAATAAATTTTTTGGTTAGGGGGTCACCACTACATGAGGAACTGTATGTATTAAGGGGTTGTGGCATTAGGAAAGTTGAGCACCCAGTTTTATAGTGTTCTAGAGCACTCACAGACTCAGCATACAGTTACATGCATGTATATGTACATGTAGATTTAGATTGTATATGTGTATGTGTATATGTATATGTATGAAGAGGATTTATAGGAAAGTCAGCAGGGGGAATAGTATCATGGGGCACAATCCAGAGGAACTAAGAGTCTTCCTCAGTTGAATCAGCCAGTACCTGTTTTAATCCCGCTGGTGTAGAATTCCAGCAACTAGGAGATGGTTTGCAATGAGATGCTCACAAGAAACTCAGTGCCCCGACTTGTACCAGGTGCCAGTCACATGGCACCTTCTTCCTATGGTGCTCCAACATTCGAAACCTGCGGCTTTGGCAGACGACTCGGGTGCCTTAGACTGTTTTCATTGGCTAGAAAATGATGCAACCTCCCCCAGACCCAGATTGCCCCATGTTGGCCCAGAGCCAACCCTACAAATAACATTCTAAGCTCCATAATTAACCACACCCCCTTTCCTGTGTGATTGTATGGAGAAGTAAAAGAGATACTTTCAAAGTATGCTAAGTGATGGCAGTAGGCTAGTTACTTTTATATCAGCACAACTGTAATAGAATAACAAACCATTTAAGAGGGGACGGATGTGGTTTTGATCATGGTTTCAGAGGATTTCATGGCGGAGAAGGCAAGGCAGGTTGATGGTGGTCAGTGCCCATGGCTGAGATCCAGATGTGACCATGCACCAAGAAGTGGAGAGCAGGAGGCTGGAGGACGACTCAGCAGTAAAGAGCACTGGCTGCTCTTCAAAGGACCTGGGTTCAATTCCCAGCACCCATGTGGTGGCTCACAACTGTCTGTAACTCCAGTTTTAGGGGATATGGCAGCCTCTTCTGGCCTCTATGACTTGTATACACACATACACACACACATACACACACATATACACACACACACACACACACACACACGCATATACACACACTCACACACACACACACATACACACACACACACACACACACCCCAAGCACATTAAAAAAGAAACAAAAACAAGAAATACAAAGCACATTGCAAACAGGGGCGAGCATAACCCTTAAAAGGCTACCCCTAGGGATCTACTTCTTACAGATTTTCACTTTCTTTGCCTTTTTTTTTTAAATATTATTTTATGTGCATTGATGTTTTGCCTGAATGTATGTCTGTGTGAGGGTGTCAGATCTTGGACTTACAGATAATTGTGAGCTGCCATGTAGGTGCTGAGATTTGAACCTGGGTCCTCTGAAAGAACAATCAGTGCTCTTAACTGCTGAGCTATCTTTCCAGCCCCTAAGTCCCACTTCCTAATAGCTTCCCAGCCTTAGTGCTGTCAGCTAGGGAACAAATGTTCAAAACATGCACCTTTGGGGAGAATATATCAGATTCAAACCATAAAAGGCAGAAAGAGAGACTGATGGATGAAAGAGATAGAATTTGGGGACGGGGCTGTGTGTGTGTGTGTGTGTGTGTGTGCATACAGGGCAGAGGTTCAGTACTGGGTGTCTTCCTCAATTGCTCTCTCTCTGCCTTATTTTTTTGAGGCAGAGGACTCTCGCAGCTAGATTGGCCCCTGTCTTCATTTGCCCAGTGTTAGGATCACAGGCATCATGCTTGGCTGTTGTGTGTATGTGTACATGTAGGTAAGTGTATAAGTGTGAATGTGTGTAATTGTGGTATATTTGTGTATGGTGTGCAGTGTCCTGCTTGGTCATTTTGTCTTATTCCCTTGAAACGGGGTCTTTCACAACAAAAGGAGCTAGGCTGGCTGGTAGCCAGGAAGCCCTCGGCAATACCTCTTATGTAGTCACTCCCCTTCACAGAGCAGGGGTTATAAGAGTGTGGCCACATCAGGATTTTTGTGGGGGTCCTGAGCATTGAAAATAGATCTTCGTGTTTGCATGATGAGACATCTCCCTGGACCTTCCTGAGTATCTTAATAACAACACCCATCTGCCTTTATTTGAGAAGGAAACAGGCCAAGGCAGAAAGATGTGAACCACCCAACTCCCAAGACCTCTTGGCTATCAGCCTGTTTTCACTTACTGAAGAATACACAGCATGCTCACAGACACTTAAGCCCTCAATGGTCATAGGGAGGCAGAGGAACATTCAGCTATGCAGAATTTTAAAATTTATGTTCAATCTTTCCAATAGAATAGTCCTTTCCCCCACCCCTCCAGATCCTGGAACGACACCACTATAAACAGACTAGATGGATGGTCATTGAAAGCTGTGAGCCTCACCACTCCACTCTAAGTCTGCCCAAATAAATCGCAATTGTGACGGTCGATCTCCTGGGCTGCTAGGAATATTCATAAGCATTTGCTTCTATGTTAGCAACGCGTTGTATGAGACTTTAATTTTCATCTCCGAGAAGCACCTCTCTGCATCTACAAACCTCCCATGATGACCTGGTAGAGTAGAGCCATCTGCTTACAGCAGGCGGATGGCAACATCAAAGGCAGGAGATGATTGCTTATTATTACTTATTGTTAATTCCCAAAGGAAGTTTCCAGATGGCGAAGCTGGGCATTTCCTTATTCAACTAGCAAGTTTCCTTCCTTCTAAACAATTAGACTTTCTTTTATGTTCACTTAGGCCTATTTGACTCAGGTGGACCATAGAGCAGCCTGTCCCTTCCAAACCATTATAGAAAACCTAAGACCAACAGGCACAAGCCTTCAGCCTGGCGTCTCAAGGTGCTAAGCCCCTGGACCTGTTTTTTCACAATCTTAATTCTGATATTTTTTCTTTTTCCCACTTCTATATATTACTTTTAAAAATGTGAGTCAGATTTGAACTCAATGTTTTTATTTTTGTTTTAAAAAAGCAAATCTACTGCAGTCTAATTTTTAAAAATATTTATTTATTTATTATATGTAAATACACTGTAGCTGTCTTCAGACACACCAGAAGAGGGCATCCAATCTCATCTCAGATTGTTGTGAGAGACCATGTGGTTGCTGGGATTTGAACTCAGGACCTTCAGAAGAGCAATCAGTGCTCTTAACCACTGAGCCATCTCTCCAGCCCCAATTTTAAATATAATTTGTATAAATAAGTATATAAATATATTCACAAAAATAATTCAATGTATTTTTTTTGAGACTGCGTCTCATGTAGTCATGGTTGACCTGGATGGCCTCTAATTTACTGAGATCCAGCATGCACCACCGTACCTGGGTTAATATTCATATTATTTAAAATTATTATTTTTTTTTTGAGACAGAGTTTATCTGTGGGCCAGTCTGGCCTCGAACTCAAAGATCTGTCTGTCTCAGCCTCTTGAATCTGGTATTAAAGGCGTGTGCTTTACTCGAGGCTTTGGAATTATTTACATTTGATGTACATGGGTGTTTTGGCTGAATGTAGGTGTGTATCACATGTATGTTGTGCTTGTGGAAGTGGGGAAAAGGCACCAGATCCTCTGGGACTGGGTTTACAGCTAATTGTCAGCCTCCATGCAGGTGGTAGAATTTGAATCCTCTGCAAGAACAGCAAACATTCTGAACGGAGATGCTATCTCTCCAGACCCTTATATTTTTAAAATTAAAAATAGATAAAACTTATTCATTTAGAAAAAAAATTTAGGTCCTTGGAATGGTAAAGAAATCATATCAACCACGTGTTGAATCATGCTAACTATACATTAAAAGTCAAATTTTATCTTATTTTTTTGAGACAGGGTTTCTCTGTGCAATAGCCTTGTCTGTCCTGGACTCGCTCTGTAGACCAGGATGATTTCGAACTCACAGAGATCCACTCACCTTTGCATCTGGAGTGCTAGGATCAAAAGCATGTGCTACAATGCCCGGCTAGAAGTCAAATTTTAAAACGTACCTTTTAAGAATTAAGGATCGGGCTGGTGAGATAGCCCAGTGGTTAAGAGCACTGACTGCTCTTCCAAAGGACCTGAGTTCAAATCCCAGCAACCACATGGTGGCTCATAATCATCCATAATGAATCTGATGCCCTCTTCTGGGGTGTCTAAAGACAGTGTACTTACATATAATAATAAATAAATATTTAAAAAAAGAATTAAGGATCTTTTGCAGCAATATGTATCATGAACTAAAGAAAAGTCACTATGTATCAGCAGATGAGGACAGTCCTGCACCTGAAACAGTAACACCCCGCATTGAAGAAAGGTCCTATCTCAACCCTTCTGGTGTGTTTGACAGCTACAGTACACTTACATATAATAATAATAATAATAAATAAATCTTTTTTTTAAAAAAAGAATTCCAATGCTGTCACCTACTACCCAAAATGCAGCGTAGCTCTAAAATCTAAAGGTTGCCTCTCTCCCAAAAAGTACCCTCATATTAAAAATAGTGTTTCTTCTCCTTGTATGTGAATGTGCATGCGTGCTGTCTGGGTGGGAGGGAACAGGACCATGAATGGGTGTGGGGACATTTAATTAGCTCTGAACTCTGAATCTGTTGTATTTGGGATGTGTTCACATTGTCTGCAATTACCACTCAGTCTGATGTATGATGTATTTATTTTATAGTTTCACATATTTACAATTTTTATTATTCAGTAGCTTAAAAAGAGGCCTCAGTGAAGTTAGATTTCAAACATTTTTATTTTAAAAAAAAAACCCCACAAATATGACCTAATCACTCAACCACACTTCCCCTTTCCTAACCCCTTCCCTTGGGAATGTATATGACAGATACAAAATACAACGAGATTTTACTAAGATCTCTAATGGCGCAACTACACCTAGCTTAGGAATATATACTCCAATGAACAAAGCAACTCCTAAAGTAGAAACATTTGTTCAGCGCCAGGCAATCAAGCTCACGGAAATGGAACAATAACGAACAGAACACGATGATGAGAAGGAGAGCCTGCGGGTGAAGGACGGAAGGAAAGACCATCTAAAGTTCCAGTTTGTTGTAGAAAGGGCAGGTCAAGCTGAGGGTCTTTAGAAAAGGAAGGTAAAGAGCTGAAAAGAGCAAGAGTCTTTGAAATAACTGAGGCTGAATTGGAACCTTGCCTAGGCGAGTCCTGTGGAGCAAGAGGGAGAGAAGCACACTCAAGCTCCTAGCTCAGGGCGACTCCAGCTGAACTCAGAAAAGACAGCTCGAGTGGGTCGTGCCACGCATCGCTCCTTCGCTCAGAACAATCGGGACTGTTCGGGGCCAGTGGGCTGCTGCTCACACAGGGTAAGCCGCCCAAGTAGTCCAGCTAGAAAGGTCGGGAAAGGTATCTGCATAGGATAAGCTACGTGTATCTGGGTGATACGGCTCCTTATCTAATAGATATCGCTCCTGCCTGGTCACTGGAGCACAGGGATGAAAGCTCCTCCCGGAAGGAGACAAGGCGTTTGCCACTGGCAAAATGTTTCCCAATATTTTGGTCAACAGGCCAGCAGAGATGACAGCTTGACAGAGCACTCTCTGGTCTACTTGGTACCTAGCCAGGGTGTGGGTAAAGATAGTAGACTTGACCCAGCGAGTCTTCATGACAGCGTTCTGTATTAGGAATCCTAGAACAAGTTTCAAAACTTTCTCCTGTTTTCCTGATGTGGGAAAGTGGCTTTTACATAGTTTAGGACTAAGGTGCATAAAAATAAAATAATAAGATATGTGGGAAAGAGGCATAAAGCCCTGGATGCCAAAGGGTTTATGTTTTAGTTTATTGATCCACTAATTTTATTCATTTATATCTGATTTGTCAATAATAGGACTTATTAAAATTTGGGGACAATTCCTCTGTGGTATTAATAACCCTAAGAATCCATCTGGTATTAGGTTGATGAGGTAAGGTAAGCACCAGTGAATTGACACACACCCACAGTTCATGTTTCAAGAAAAAACCAAAAATTAGAAAACACTGCTCCTTAAATAGGCAAGAGAGCATCTTATAAGGACCACAGAGATTTAATCAGTGGCACTATGAATTCTTGAGACAGTAAACCCCTTAATATATGAAATCATCTTCTTCCCACATTTTAATGTACTGAATTCAGACCAGGGATCCTGAGAGCAATAGCCCCGAGTAGGTTTGCAATCTTGGGTTCTGTGTGTGTGTGTGTGTGTCGGGGGGGGGGGGGGTGTGTGGGGTGTGTTCTGTCCAAAATTGAAGAAGAAAAGAGTTGCCTTATAACGACTCTATTATAGAATCTGGTCACACTAGGGCTTCTATAGAATTTAGAATAATTGTTACATTAGCCCATTTGTAGCTTTCTTTCTTTCTTTCTTTCTTTTTTTTTAAAAAGATTTATTTATTATTATATCTAAGCACACTGTAACTGTCTTGAGACACACCAGTAGAGGGCGTCAGATCTCATTACAGATGGTTGTAAGCCATCATGTAGTTGCTGGGATTTGAACTCAGGACCTTCAGAAGAGCAATCAGTGTTTTTAACCATTGAGCCATCTCTCCAGCCCCTTATTTGTAGCCTCGTTATGTTATTCTGTTAAAGACACATGGCATGCAAGAGTTCAATGGCGTCTCAAAAATACATGTAATATGCCCAGTAAAATACATTGGCCAACATAAAAATCAAAGGAAATAGTAGTTTGGAATAGCGATCCACATTGCTGGGATTTTGAATTGTGAAATAATCAATGATTCTGCCAATCTTTTCCCGGAAGACAAACTTAAACTTGTCACTGGCCTTCATTGTCAAGTCACTATAGTTGACATTGTCACCAGAAATTTCAATGCTGGCAAAGCTGATCTTTCGTTTAAAGCTGGAGATGGAGCTGTTGATGATGTTGGTGATATTGACTTCTTCCGAGTCCTTCGCTGGCCCCTGGTTCATAGACAATAGTTAGCTTGGAAGACAGGACACAGTGAGGTACACAGATAGTATCATGAAGAACAGTGTGTGGTGAAGGTGGCAGACCTGGGTTTAAAGCTCAGTCAGTCTGTTACGATTAAAAATTTTAGTTACCTAGGTCCCTTTAAGGTGTAATTTCCTTGTCTGCAACATGCTAATGGTATTAATTGTCCCTTTATGAGACTAAGGGGAAGATTAGGCAGCATAAAACTGTGTGATGCATCTAGTAGGTATTTGGTAACATTCTAGTCTATTCCAGAGAGAATAGATTATGAGAGGTGATGTAAACCCATTGTGTCATGTGATCTTTGCTACACACAAAGAAACAGTGGTGCTCCCTGCAAATCAGGGAAGTTTCACTAGCCAACAAGGTACAGATGGCAGAGAATGTGGGGTCTTGGCTGAGTTGCTTCACTGCTTTGAGAGCAAATTTCTCAATTATAAAATAAGGAGAATGGTAGTATCATTTTATTGACTTCTGGGATACTCAGATGTGAAGAATACTGCATATAACCAGCAGTGCGTCTGTTGTGACATGCACAGGCATGGGGGTGCATACTGGTGTAGAAGATCTTGGGGATTCTCCAACCCTCACCTGCCAATCTAGCAAGTCTGGATTTGTGTGTGTTATTAGGGAAGCCTATATAGAAGAAAACACAGGCGATCCATACTCTGCGTTGGCTGGTACACACCCTCTTTGTCTTTGGTGCTTGGATGGGTCACAACAACTGAGCAGAATGACAAAGCCATTGGTTCTTCTGGTCACATCTTCACTAGTAGATCCTTGTGGTCCTAGCACACTGCATAAGGTGACACTTTTCTGAACCTATTTTTGTGTTTATGCTTATATAAGCTTCAGTATGTTAATATCTATTAAACTTAACCTCCATATAACCCCAGGGTCTACTGAGGTTGTAAAGAGTAATAGTTAACAGGGTGTTCTGTTGTTTACTGTGAGAGGAAAATAATCTATTGCACTGGAGCAAAGAGCTTTTGGGTTAGACTGCCAACTTTGCCCTCTACTCTCCTTATCTCTGGGATCTTGTTACAATGTATTTTCTCCCATATATATATATAGCAGGTTATCAATATATATATTGATATATATATATATATATCAGGTTATCAATATATATTGATAACCCGCTACTTGTATAATTTAATATAAAATGACATCAAAAGAATTAAGTAGCAACTATATGTTAATCTGAAGAGTGTGACCATCTAAGCATGTCTACTTTGATATTGGGCTTTTTCTCAGATGCTTGTTCTTATACTTTCATGTTGCATATGAATAATATGCTAAAAATAAAGCCTGATATCCTATTTTATCAGGTAAAAAGAACAACCTAGGTCAAGGGGCACCATGATTTCCAAATGTGTCCACCTTAGTGGGGATAAGATCCATTAGAACAAAGGGAACCAAACCATGATCACCTCTTCAGAGTAGTGGATGTCCATCAGTGATGGCTCAGGGACCACGCCCTCAAAGCCCTTACCCTATCTTTGACTGCCATCTGCTGTAAGGAGCTGTAGTGAGCAACTGCATACTCCAGTAAGGCCCCAAACACGAAGCTGAAGCAGATCCCCAGGTACACGTCAATGGCCTTTATGAAGCAGTTGGTGTTGGGTAGGGATGTGCGGGAGCCAATCATCAGCGTTGTCATGGATAACACTGTTGTCACTCCTGGGAAAACAAGCAGGAAACTGTTCTACACTGGTGTTCAGTTGACACCCCGCCCCACCCTGACCTCTATCATCTGGCTGGTTGGCTCCACTCAGGAGCAAGATGAGGACAGGACTCAGAAAAGTATAGATCTCATTTTAGAGTCTGTGACCTTCTGGAATTGGGTTGATTTATTCTTCTTCAACAGATACATAAGTGACATAGCTTTCTAAATATGTCATCTCCTGTCTTCTCTTAGAGATGGATGGCCATTTTGTAAAGTAACCAACAACGACTGTTTGTTCATAAGTTCATCTCTTCTGTCACTATAAAACACATTTAAAAGAGCAATCCTCCTTTTTACCTCTGTATCCATTCTTCTCTCTGTACAAAGGAATTTGTCAAGATACTAGCTCTTTTAATGCACCCCTCAGCCATCAATGAAAATACTGATAGAATTTCGAAAAGTACCTGACTCACCTACTTCTTAGGAATTGCCTGCTGCTTACCAATGCAGGTTCTCGCAGGAACCGAATCGAGAGAGATCCAGAAGGAGACCCAGGATAACACCACCAGGAAGGTGGAAGGGACGTAGGTTTCCAGAATGAAATACAGAACGTTCCTCCGAAGCTCAAATTGCAAAACCAATCGTGTATAGTTCCCTGAGAGTGCAAACGAGATAAGAAATTGTGCCTGTTCATGCAGAAGAATACCTTGACCTATGAAATGCTAAATGAAATCACAATCACATTAAGTCTTTCGGTACCAAATTCCAGCCAACTACGAACTGCCATTCTGGTTACCACAAAGGGCTTCAGTGTTGCCTGGCATGGGATTTTCAGGGCTGCCGCTACCTACCTAACCCACACATACTCATGCTCTTCTCTTTATGCTTTTCTTTTCTTTTTTAAAAGATTTATTTACTTTATGAATATGAGTACATTGTAGTTGTCTTCAGACACACCAGAAGAGGCCATCAGATCACATTGCAGATGGTTGTGAGCCATCATGTGGTTGCTGGGAATTGAACTCAGGACCTTTAGAAGAGCAGTCAGTGCTCTTAACCACTGAGCCATCTCTCTGGAGAGCCCCTTATGCTGTTCTTTATCAAAGAATTCCTTCAACACCATGAGAACTGGTTTTCTTAACATCTAGCTCACTAGACTGAACCCCAGGGGGCAAACTCAGTCTTGCATTCACAAGGTAAGCTGTTTATAAATTCCTGGTTAATGGAGATTATTTAAGACAGCCCAATGTTTTCAAGATTATTGTAGAACAGGCCTTTTAAATATACTTTAGTTTTTGTGTGTATGCACGTGTATATGTGTGTGCAAATGCTTGTGAGCAATCTCGGGTGTTATTGCTTGGACACCGTCTACCTTTTTGTTTGAGACAGGAACTTGTCCTGGCCTGCTGCTTGTCAAGTGGGCTAGAGGGCTGGCCAGGGAGGTACAGAGTTCCACCATCTTTGCCTTTCTGGTACTGGAATTACAAATGCTATACCCAGTCTTTTTTTTTTTTTTTTAACTCCACTGGGTTCCAGGGATTGAACTCAGTTCTCATGCTTGCAAGGTACACTCATTACTGACTGAGAAATCCACCCAGCCCCTATACTTTAATTTTTTGTTGGTTTTGGAGGTATCATTTCAGGCTCATACTTAGGAAATGACCAGTGTACACACACTACATGTGGGGATATCAATAGGGAGCCGTATCTCCCCTTCCTGTCTTTTCTCTGGGCACAGTTTTGCTACACATTTGATTTTTAAGGTCATCTAGACTCAACTAAAGTACATGGTAGTGTTTTAAAGAATATAAATATAGATGAGACAAAGCATTCCTAACTTATCCAGGAGGAACTGAGACAAAAATGTTGCTGGATATAAAATCATGCCATTTAGAAAATACCTACTTAAAGCCAACAACTGCTAGAGAATAGGTAATACCAATAATGAGGTGATCACATGGTATAGCTATTGTCTTCTTCACCAGGAGCATGTTATTAAAGCGACCAGTGTTCTCATTAGAAACATGAGTGACTTTTATGCATAAGGGAGTACTGCATTTGAGCAGTCAGAAAATCCCAGAAGGTAAACGGTGAAACATCAGAGCTGGCCCAGAGGTTTACTCTCTAGTGACCATGTCAACCCTGAGTGTGGCGCACAAAGAAGACCAGGTCACATGTCCAACTCCCTTTCCCTACTCCACACTGCCAAAGAATGCTCACCCTTCACAGGAATAGAGACAGCTTTTCTTTAAGTATTTTATTTATTTAGTCATGGTGTTTTACCTGCATACCTGTCTGTGTGCAAGTGTTGGGTCCTCTGGGACAGGAGTTACAAAAAATTGTCAGCGTGATTTGGCTGCTAGGAATTGAGCCTAGGGCCTTTGGAAGAGCAGTCAGTGCTCTTACCCTCTGAGCCATCCCTCCAGCCCCCTCTGTAAGGAGTTTTTATTCCATGTGTTATAGGTTACAAGAGTTACCTGTCTCCTGCTGGGATACGGTGACCAGGGTGAAATACTGTTGGATGGTGTACTGAGCAAGGCGCAGGTTTTCAAGTCCACGCACTGAGTCGTTCCCTCTCAGCCAGGAGAACTCCACATCATTGCCATCGTATCCCCCTGGCAAACGAGAGGAAGCCCGGTCAGTGCAAGGATGCTGCAGACTGAGCTGGTTTGGGAAATGCTACAGTGGAGACGAGCAAGACCTCTCTCCTGATGGTTTTAAGTTTAAAGGAGCATGGCATGCAAAAGCTGGCAAGGATTTTCAAGCGCTGGGGAATGAAATCCTTTGCTCTGCCCATTTTTCATTGGTTGAGAAGTAGTTCTGTTTATAAGCATTGTCCAAGACAGGTGCATGATAAAAATGGCTTCTTTCTCTACCGAATGACACTTACAAAGCATATGATCACAGAGACTCATGTCAGATTCTGCCTTTCAGGGCAGTCTAAGCTTGGGTAATGTTGTCTGGGACTTTGGAAGTGGTCTCTTCATATTTCCCATTAGTGTAAATGCAAAACTAAGACAGTCTGTAACCAGCCACTTAATATCTGTCGATATGTGCTTTTGGATAGTAAATGTTAGCTTTACTAATATCCCATGATGGTGTTGGTAACAGTAACCTTTCCTGAGCCATCTATGTTGTCCCTTACATGACACACAACACACCTCTCATGCTCTCACAGCCCTGTAAGATAGACATTTCTGTGTTTCTTCAGATTTAAGGTGGACTTTTGTCTTTATGTGTCTGAAATTGCAATAGATCTTACCTTTAGTTTATGTGTATGAAGCAGAGCCTGCATTTTCTCCTAAAATGTGCTTATTCACTAAATATTGTACCTTAGACTTGAGGAATCATTTGCCCATTATATTAAAAAAATTCTCAGGATCTAAAGTGTTTCATAGCTCTCCTGGGATACAGACAAGTAAGAAACCAAATCCAGTGCTGTGCCTTGCTCAGGTAAGCGTGATATAAAAAGCTCATGGATGGTGGTATAATAATGTCATTACCTATTACTTAGCAATTTCTGCATACCTTCCAACACTGTCCTCTCTACTCCCAGTTGAGAAGATGTGTGCATGGTTAAGAAGTACAGAAAAGAGACCCAACATCATCGGTCACTAGAAAAATGCAGAGCAAAACCACACAGTACTTCACACCCATTAAGACAGCAATCATAAGGACAAGATGAGAAAAACGCTAAGGATATCCACAAACTGAAACATCGTGGGTGGGAATGTAAGATATACAACCACTTTGGGGAAGCAAAGAGACTGTCCAAAAACCTAAATAATAAGGGTATCATTTGAAAAAGAACACTATTCCTAGGCATTTACTTGAGGGGAACAAAGTGCCAGTCACAGAAAGACTTGCACAGAAATGTTCACGGTAGCATTAGCTACAGCGGCCAGATGTGAGAGTAACCCAAGAGCCCATCCACTGAAATGCTGGAAACAGTACTGAGCAATCAAAGGCAATGAAGGATTGATAACAGGCCGCCGCTGCATTCTGTGGAAAATGCCAGGTGCAACATGGAACGTATCGTATTGGTCTTACTTATATGAGCCAGTCAGGACAGAAAAATTCATGGCAGCAGAAGGTAAATCAGTGGTACCTGGAGTTGGTGGTAGGAAACTGGGGTGTTCATAATACACAAGGGATCTCAGGAGGTCACAGGAATGTTCCAACAATGCAACCTAGCAACGGCTACACACACTGGTAATTTTACTGAAAACTTTGAATCACAAATAAATTAAAAATGGGTGAATTTATCTGGGCAGTGGTGGTGCACACCTTTAATCCCAGCACTCGAGAGGCAGAGGCAGGCAGATCTCTGATTTTGAGGCTAGCCTGGTCTACAGAGCAAGTTCTAGGACAGCCCAGGATACACAAAGAAATCTCCCTTCTCTCTCTCAAAAAAGGTGAATTTTATGGTGCATAAATTATAGACCAATAAATCTGATTAATAGAAGGTGACTGAATGAGCCTGGTCCTGTTACTTTTCCCATTCTAATGAGTAAGAAGCTGAGACTCAGAGAGGGTCATTAACTAAGTCATATAGCTGGTGATATTGCCCACCTGTGGCCATAAACGCAAATATCTCCCATCATTGCTTCAAAGGTTACTGAGATATGATGCTGGTGTTGGGACCAATACTGTGCTAAGAAGCATCATTATGGAGTCAATATCTAGTAGGCATTATCTTGTGACACCTGAACATCATGAGAACTTCAGGTAAAGTTGTGCTTTTTCCTTTGGAGTCATCCAAAACCCAATGGAAGCTAGCCATTGAAATTAGGCTGGAATCTCAAAGGAATGAAGACAGCTCTAAGAAGATGAAGAGTGCAAGTTCCTTCCTGGGCACTTGGTTTCACTCCTAGGAGAGACTCACAGTTTCTATTTACTACCATCTTTTGTCCCTGAGTGAATGTAGGCTATTAAGATGATATAAATTCTTTTCATTAGTATCCACACAAGCATACATGTGTGCGTGTGTGTGTGTGTGTGTGTGTGTTGTGTGTGTTGTGTATGTGTGTGTGTGTGTGTATTTGACTGAGTTTTTCTTAATATCTAAATGCCTGCTAATAAGCATTCTGTGGAAGTTTCCTCTGTTCCTTGGGGATGGTGTCTGTGCATGCAGAGTGCTGAAGTTTCCCGGAGAATCTCACTCCTGGGATTTGGGCTGAGCCCAGTCATGACACATGGAAGGCAATTATTTCTCCCACACTGCACAGGGATGGCTTTTCTTCTTGACAACTTCAAGTTGTCTTCTGCCACCAAATGGCTGAATTGCTTCAAGAAGGGTTTGCATGCACTGAATCATTAGAATAATTAATCTGTCTAAGTCTTTAATTAAATGTGTGCTTCTGAAAAATGGCTTTTCCTCATCATGGTTCTTCTCTTCTGGCACTGCCCACTTGTGCCCTTATGTGTAGAGGACCCAGTGGTCCCCAAGGTGGTCCCCAAGGCTTGTCTGTAGTTGTTTCCACTTTGATGCCTCCATGAGTCATATCAGTGGCACTACTTCCCTAACACAGGTGCCCAGACCTGGTGGCTATTCGGAGAAGCTTACAAAGCAGCAAGGGAGATTGCTTTACCAATCCCAAGGAATTGATTTGACCTACACCCATTTAGCGCGAGCTCTCATTCTCTATCTTAGGAAATTCCCAGGTTCTAATTGAGATGCCCATTTACTCTCCACGCTCTATGACGCTTTACATACACCAAGTAAGTTCTTTCACATGCTGGAGGGAGCTGCATTTTCAACCTCAGTGACTGCTTGGAGTATCTGGTTCTTCTGCCCTAGTGCTGGGGACTGAGCCAGGGCCATTCCCATGCTAGGCAGGGGACCCTCCCACCACACCCCCACCACACCCCAACTTTTCTTTCTGCTCCTTACTAACCTTTGCTATTCCTTTGTTCCTGTGGTACTGAGCTCTGCTTTTTGTCCTCAGCTAGCTGGAACAGATCCTTCCTCTGATTTCAGGTGACACCTCCCTCTGGGCATCTCTGACCCCTACCAGGCGCCATTACCTTTTCAGGTTATTACTCCGTCTTTCAGAATTATTTTAAGTCCTCTGCTCTCTGTAAGGAATGGACTTCTTGAAGACGGATGAATCATTTTATCTTTGGATTGCAAACATGCGTCGCTGTGTTTAACACAGAAGAGGAGCACAGTTGTTGAATGGACAGACTAAGAGGGTAGGCAGATGGGACTCAGTCAGCCATCCAGATTAGCCAGAGACTTTAGTGGGAAAATATGTGGAACCGAAGTATTAGACGGAGTCAAAATATTTTCCTTAAGACACAGAGGAAAAGAAAACACTGGCCTTGGTCCTAAGAAACCAAAAGGAGGAAACTTGGATCTGCTGTCTGATAGTCACATTGTAGTTCAGCTTACTATTTGGCGGGATTTGGGAATCCCAAACAAATGCCACATGGTCCCCCGGTCTGGAAAATATGGTGATGATCAATTTGTATTAGAAAAACCTAGAGATCTCACACAATTCCTTAAAACCACACAATGGTATACTCTGGGAAAATGTATACCACAGTTCACAAACAAGCCACTGTAACAAAATCCTCATGGGCTTTGCTGGCTCATAGAAGAGTCCTTAGGATTGTCCTCCCCCCCCCCCCCGCCCCCCCCTCCCCCGCCCCGCACTGAGTTCCAGCCTCAGTGTTTCTGCTTCTCAGGTTTCTTTAGAAAAATGATAAATTGTGATGAGTATGAGTATGAGTCCCTTTTTTGTTTGTTTGTTTGTTTTGTTTTGTTTTTTTTTGTTTTTTGAAACAGGGTTTCCTGTATAGCCCTGGTTGCCCTGGCACTCACTCTGTAGACTAGGCTGGCCTCGAACTCAGAAATCCTCCTGTCTCTGCCTCCAAAGTGCTGGGATTGTAATGAGTCTTAATTTCTGTAATCATAAGGTAGGAAAACAACACTTGCTGGTTTGTTTGGAAGCTATCTATGGCGGTGCCTGGCACATGGACGCCATGATACTTATCAGGAAATGAGCTCTATTATTAATTTCTATTTTCATGGTTATGAACGGAAAAGTGGTTTGGTCAAGGTGACCAGGACAAAGGCAGATTGGGATTATCACATTAGTTGTACCTCCTACAGTCAACTTCCAACTAGCTTCCCGACTTCCTCTAGAGTTGCATAGCAAATTATACCTGGAGGCTACAGTAAATTTCCATTAGGAAAAGGAAAAAAAAAAAAAAAAACCTTCTGAGGCCTCTGGAGGCCTGAAGGTAACTTGAGACATACTTAGTAACAAATGGAAAGGAGATTAATGAAGCCCTGGATTTCTGCATCAGCTTCTATAGAGGCCTAGGGTTGACTTGGTTTTGGTAGAACAAAAGTAGGTGTGTGGACAAAAGCCACAGCCATAGAATGATTCACCAAGAACCCACCTGGAATCACAGACCTCTGAGGACAGGTAGCCTGAGAGATGACATTCACTAAAATACTATAAGATCTAAATATCCTGCTTAGATCCCTTTTCATCAAGAAGTTTTCTATAAAATAGAAATCCTCATGAAGCAAGGTTCTATGGTTATGTAAGTCTGGGAGAGGATAAACTCTTTGGAATCTGGAATTAGCTCCTAGAGGCTCCTAAAAGTTCTGCAGTGATGAAGAATATTGTTATTTTAGACTTTGTGGACCACACAGGGCAGTCTCTATTCCAAATGCCCAGTTCTGTTATAACAGTGTGACATCAAGCGACCACAGGCAATCTACAAATAAGTGGGCATCTTTCTCTGTGTAATACAACTGCATTCCCAGCAATGGGTGATGGGCCGGATTTGGCAGATGAATTCAGTTTGCTGATCATGACCTATAGAATCAGCTATGTTAAATCATCTTCCCTCATCTCATCATATTTGGTACTAATGCACCATAGTCCTCCATCAAAGATACAGTGTCACAGTTTGCCTTTGAGTAGAGTCTGACTCTCTCTGGAAGTGTAGGCTGAACAGCTCAATCCACTGTGGATCAACATGAAGAAAGACAGGTCATTGATATGGGATACTCAGAAAAAAAAATGGAAGTCACCCAGGAAAGTCACCTGGGGGCTTCTTCAGGATGTATACTCACAGCTTTCTAGCTGCAGCTTACAGGTCTGTGTGTCCATGGGGTATTTAGATAGATCCATGTTACATGTAACTGTTGTTGTGATTCTAAAGAGAGAAAAGCAAACAAGTAAGCAGGCTCAGAAAGAGTGCTGTCAGGAGACAAGAGTTCATTTCTTTTGGAGGGCTGCCCCAAGACAACTTTTTTTCTCAGACTCTTATGGGGACCTGTGGCTTGGAGCCTGCAAACAAACATTCCTGAAGTTTTCTGGGCTCAGCAACACTCATCATACGCAGTTAAAACTAGATCCAGACTGGAAGAAGCTGGAACACTGGCAGCTCAGAGGCAAAACATCTACAACATGACTGAACAGACTCATATATTTTTAGCTTTAGTCAATTTACTTTATGTGTATTTTGGTCCTCTGGAACTGGAGCTAGGAATGCTTGTGAGCCACCATGTGGATGTTGGGACGCAAACCCAGGTCCTCTGGCAGAGCAACAAGTGCTTTTAAGGCCTGAGCCATCTCTCCAGCATCTGGGGATGTTTTTAAAATTCAAACTAAGTTTTTCTTTCATATAATGTATTTTCATCACTTTCTTTCTTTCTTTCTTTCTTTCTTTCTTTCTTTCTTTCTTTCTTTCTTTCTTTCTTTCTTTCTTTCTTTCTTTCCTTCCTTCCTTCCTTCCTTCCTTCCTTCCTTCCTTCCTTCTTTCTTTCTTTCTTTCTTTCTTTCTTTCTTTCTTTCTTTCTTTCTTTCTTTCTTTCTTTCTTTCTTTCCTTCCTTCCTTCCTACCCAATCTTACATTCTCTTCCTCCTCCCCCCCACTCTCAAAAAAATAAATCCTCTCTCAAGCAAACACCACCCAAAATCCAAACCAAAATGACAACAGAAAAGCACGCAGGTAAAATCAAACCAAACAAACCACATGGACCCTGTTTTGCATGGCTAATTACTCCCAAGCATGAGGCCTACTCTGGGGTATGGTTGACATATCCAGTGTCACTGCACTTGAGAAAATAGCTTTTCCCCTCACCCAGCAGCTGTCAATTACAAATAGCTTCTTGGTTAGGGCTGGGGCTTAGTGCCCACTCCCTCTTCCTGGGGGTGAGTTTGAACTTAGGTTTTCAGTGTAATCTTCATGATTTCATGATAACTCCTTGTAGGGCTGGAGCAGTGATTGCTGGACTTGCCTATCCTCACAAGACTCTTGAGTGGCAGAGCCCAGACAGGAGTCCTGGTCTCCTGGATCCTTGAATGGCATCGAGATATAGAGATCTCAGAGGACACCAGCTACTACAGTTCACAGCTCCTGGGCTCACCTAAGGGTGCTCAGCTAAAATAGACATCAGTGAAGTTCTCACAGTAGAGATTTTTAAAGGCAGGCTATTATCTTCCTTTTTAACATTCTCACATTTTTAGTAGGTCCTGCATTTATTAAGAACAGTGCTGGGTACTCTAAAGGCAGATGTGTTCATGGCACAGTATTCGACTTGATGGTGCTCTACACACACTTAAGGGAGGCAGAGAAAAACTGGTGGCTTACTGCAAGTCAGTTTCTGTGCCAAGGACATTGCATGCATTAACCCCTTGAATAGTTATCTATAAGAACTGCTATTACTTTTGTTTAGTTGTTGAGGAACTGGAAGCTCAGCGGGTCTAGTAACTTGTCTAAGTTCATAGAGCTGTTACGGAGACAAGTGTGGTGTGGCAAGTTCTTCATCAACTATGATTCACTGGTAATTGTGCTATGTATTGTAACACATAGCTGATGCACACCCCCAGGTACACAAGTGTACGTGCACATGTTAGTGTGCAAACAGGTTCCCATGGAAGCTTGGAAAGAGTGCAGATTGGAAACTAAAGGAGAGGTTTCTTGAAAAAGGAGTTGGGGTTTGCACTGGTCTCGTAAAACTCAGGGTAGCCCAGGCATGCCCAGAAATGCTATTTATGAGTTAGCTCTGTCCTTGGTTCATAACTCCAGGCCCTTCTTGTGACTGAAGGTCAGTTCATTCATGTTTACTACTTGATCTGCTTCCCAAGGATTCAGAAAATGCAAGTGTGCACAGGATAATTTGTGTAGGCTGCCTTACACAGCACCCAGGGATCCTCTTTTCTGTTCTAAACACTGAGGGGAATCCATGAGATGGAAGGAACGTTAGGTCTTGGCAATTTGGAGAGGTGGCCTGTAGCTGCAAGTAGGTAGAGTCTTTGGGATTCACACCTTGCTTCTTTGTACAAACATGTCTCAGACATGCAGAGATGCCATGTAGAGATACCCTGCTCTACTAAGCCCCGTGAAAGACAAATTCCTAACATAGACTTCTCTGTTTGCTCATGTCTCTTCCTTGTCTTCCCTCCCTCCTCCTCTTCTCCCACTTCCAGTCCTTTCCTCCAGTGTGTGTGTATGTGTGTGTGTGTGCAAGGTTGAGTATCTTCCTCAATCAGTCTCTACCTTCTATACTGAGGCAGGGTCTCATGGATTTAGGTAGTTTAGCCAGACATATTTCTCTAGAGATCCCATCTCTGTCTTCCAAAGGTCGAGCGTGTGTGTGTGTGTGGGGGGGGGGGCCTGCCATGCTCACTCTGCATTTAAGTGAATGGTAAGGCTTAGAACTCCAATGCTCAAGCCTGGCCAGCAAGCATTTCATTCAAAAAGCCATCCGGACCACACCCTAACTTTCTATTCTTTCGAGACTAGGTCTGTCATTGAACCTGGAGCTTGAAGCTTAGGGGCTAGACTGGATGTTTAGTAAGCCCTAAGATCTTTCTGCCTGCCTCTACCTCTCAACACCGGGCTTTTACATGCACACATTCACTAGGTTCAGTATTCACACTGGTCTTTAAACTCAGATCCTCGTGCTAGCTTTCTAGGCCCCTTTCTTTTTTTTTGGCTAATTTTTCTCAGTCTTAAAGGCTCAGTTCCTAACCCAATGAAAGCATATTTTAACTTTATCCCTAACCGTTAACCTGCAAGCGATGACTCAACTTGGGTCCTGGTGATGGATACTTCTTTGTTTACAAGCCTGTACTCTCAGGGGCGGGGCTTGTCTTACTCAGTTCTTCCCGGGTCTCCTGCTTGGGGCCTGGCACCTAGCAACTGCTCAGAAGGTGCATCTGTGGCTAGGCTGTACCGAGAAAAACCCTTCTGAATGGAGCTGGAGTATAAAACAGGAATTTGTGAGGAATCGGGACTCACTGGCCACTTTGGTATTGATCACAAGTACCCGGGACATACATGTCTTTTACATGCGTCTTTCCCACCAATCCCAGACTCCCAGATGCCTGCTCACCTGAGTGCGTACAGAACTGTGCCGTTGGCGAAGAGGCGGATGAGCCTGTTTCCCACCGTGACTTCATGGAGGAAGGACTTCTTGGACTCCACAATGTAAGTGTCTGGCACCCAGAGGAACTCCACGAGACGGGCATCTAGAGTAAAGCTCTTGTTGCCTTCGAACACCAGCCGTGGGTCTGTCCAGCGCTGCCGGAGGTATATAGTGGCTGTGTAGTCCTAGGGAGAAAAGCCGGAGATGAAAATGATGGACATGATTAGGGAGACCCCAAAACAGACGGAAAGGGGTCAAGTTTCACTCCCCTCCCTCCCTTTATATATACTTTCTCTATATATGCATATATTATTCTTGGTGAGTTAAGTTACTGTTGTCGTGCTCATTGGCAGCAATGAAAGAACAAGGTGCATTATTTATTTTAGATAATAACTCCTACTGTCAAGGCCCACTTTCAGAATCTTGTCCTACTATTGTATGACATAAAAGCTCACACTTCCTGAGAACGCAGCCATCACTAAACCGATGAAGGTATGGATGGCTTGGGTTGCAAACTGTCTTTCTCCTGGTTCCATCTTTCCTGTGTCCTTCCTCCCAAATTGGTTATTACATTGTTAGTTCTATCATCTGTCCCTTGACTGAAAGACCTTGTGGACTCCAGGCCTCTGGGCTACATTTTTTATTCTTTTTCTCCATTTTTATTCCCTAATCAATCCTCACATCCTTTTCTAGTTTCTCTCTTCCTGGCCTTTGAGTCTGTTTTCTTCCTGACACCAAGAAAATCTATGGTATAAATGTTTACTGTCTCTGCTTCTGAGACAGAACTCTGTCATCTGCTACTCTGTTTCTGAGTAACTTGAAAGGACATCACCATTGAAAGCAAGGGGGGGGGGGTGGCACTAGGTTACCATGTTACTCTCTGAAATGCTAGAGATGCTGGCAATATCCAGTGTCAGTGCTATCCGAACTGGGTCACCTGAGAAGGGAGAAAAAAACCAAAAAGATTTACACAGAAACACAAATATAAGCTCTCCTTCCAACCACCCATCGAGTCCCCGGCTCCATTTCAGACTCCGCAGTCGGTGTATCTACATTAGTGGGTTGGAAACAAAACTATAGAAATTATAAAAGCAATACCCACATATTAGGAATATTTAAATAATCTGAACTATAAAAATAAGAAAATTAATTTTATCTTCCCAGGAGCAACTGCTTGGTATGAAAAATATAAAGAGTTTCACGGGGACATCATGATTCATAAGGGAGGTCGCACCATTACTAATTAATGGGTATTTTAAAAACGTTTTAAGATTAATTTACTTATTTTGGAGGGAAAGAGAGAGCTGGGGAGGGCCACACACTCTAGGAGTTGGTTCTCATCTCTACTTTGCTTTAAGGCAGGGTCTCTCTCATTACTGGTGCTGCACTGCAAGGCCAAGGCTGTCTGGTCAGAGGGCTCTGAAAGGTCTTCCATCTCTGAACCTCCCGTCCCACCACAGAGGTGACAGAAGTACAGATGTGTGTCACTATATCCAGAGAACAGGGGACAGAACTCAGGCTGTGTGGCAGGCACTTTCTCCCCTGAGCCTGCTCCCTGGACCGTTAATGTATATTTTAAAGAGGTTAGTGGTAAGGTCCTTCTTATGTGGAAGATTTTTCCTGTGCTGCCTGTAGGGGCTAATTGTGTAGAGTGGGTCAAAGATTGTACACAAATAACTTCCCTTCCCCTCCATGAAAGGAACTTGCCACGACATGACATGGAAGTTCCCTCACAGCCAAGCTCCTGCTGGCCCCAGACGCTTCCTTCATTCACTCCCAGAAGCCCTCAGTTTCAGCCTGCCAGACCTGTGTCACCCTGGCTGGTCTTAGGCACAGTCTTTAGAGGCCCCAGTCCTGGGAATTAGGGATATTGAAAGACTCCACTGAGGGCCATTTTTAGTTCTGAAGACTGGAGCACAGGGGCCATCATTCTCAGAAGCCAACAAGGCCAGGCCAGGCCCTGCCAGCTCCTCCTCAGACTAGAGATGTGGAAGAAGGGCCCAGGAGTGGGAACCTTGTGATTTTGACCTCGGCTTTGAAATATCCTAGCTCTGCCATCAGGGGTAAGTTACTGAAGCTTCTAGAACTGTAGTCTTCCTACCTGTAAGAGGTCAGTGACATCAGCAGTGTGTCAGTGCTTTAGCCAGTGACAGCACGAGGAAATGTAAGTCAAGGGCTTGCCTGTGCCCTCCAGGAGTAACAGAAAAGACGGCCTCTGGCATCAAACCTGCCTTGTTTTGACACTTGCCCCTTCAGTAATGTCCTCCTACTTTCCTGTTCTCTTCTTTAATCCCAGCTAATGTTGGAAAGGGGACAACTTTGCTCACCAGGTTAATGGACAAAGCAGCTCTCATTGGCAGTAAATAGCCGAGAGAGCCCCAGGGGGACTGTGGCAATGAAGCAGGAAAAGAAGAGGTGGGAGTCTAAAGTGGTCAGAATTAGTCAAAACAACACAATAATTAAAGGATCATCCAGGAAAACCAAGCCATAGACTGTAGGCAGGAGTTTGGAAATGGAGTTCTAGAGGCAATGCCATTGAAAGAGAAGTGTTAATGGTTAATGGGAAAGGGGAAAACTTTGAGGGCAGAGTGGAAGAGTATGCTGCTGGGTGGCTTTTGAAGATCCAAGACACACACACACACACACACACACACACACACACAGAGAGAGAGAGAGAGAGAGAGAGAGAGAGAGAGAGAGAGAGAGAGAGAGAGAGAGAGTTGCTGCCATGTGAACCCAAGTATATTGTTAAACCTCTCTGTGCTGTTCTCTTGTGTACTAAATGTTATGTAACCTACTGTTCTGATTTCCAACCTTTGTCCCCTTCCAAATTCATGTGGCAGTCTAGTTGGTGTAACTGTAGTAAGAGGTAGGAGCTTTAAGAAGTGATGGGGCTACAAGGGTTCCAGCCTCACGGTCGAGATTGGTGCTGTTAAGGAAGGGTAAGTTCAACACTCCCCTGTCTCCTTCAGCACTTGCACCTTCTACCACAGGATGATGCGGCAACTGGGCCATTGCTGAATGCCTGCCTTTAAATACTGAACAGGCACACGCATCTGGGTTTGTAATACATTACCCAGGTTCAGGCATTGCGCTACAGCTGTACAATACCGGCTAAGTGCTTACCATAGAACTGGAGACCATGAAAATCAGTCGGCCCATCGGCCTCCCTCACTGCAAGTCCTGTGGTGTCTTGGCCTTAGTTTTCCCCCAATAGTCTGGCCCTAGTTGGCTGTCTTATGAACCAGCTTGCTTTCATCCCCTGAGACAATACGAGCAAGCTGTGCCACCAGAGGGCGCCTTTCTTGGAGAAAAAAATGGTAAAAGTCAACTCCTGGGCAGTGTGTGTGAGTGCCCACTTGAAAACCTTTGCTTTACCCTAGAAAACACTATGGAGGTTTTGTCTTTCAAGGACCTCAGTGGCCAAGAGGCTGGGTGCCCAAATAATACAGGAAGGAAGGAAGGGTACACCCATGGGCCTATGGGGTGCCCAGCAACACAGGTTCCATTAGGAGACGGAATACACAGTGTTACCTGGCATGGTGTTGTGCTTTCTCTCCTTTTAAGTAAGGTGCCTCTGTCCATTCACCTCAGGTAGAACTGGGCCTCACATTCCATTAAGCCCACCCTAGGACCCTCATTCTCAGAACGACCTCTTTGCCTGACATCCCTGCCCCTGGTTGGCCCGTCACCATACTGTCACCACGGTACTGACTTAGTTATTTGAGGTCTAGGAGGCAAGAGAAATTGATCCAGGCAAGCTCTTTAGGTGCATGTGCTTGTTGCTAGTGTGTGGTAAGGCCTGGGAACTGAGGGTGTGTGGTGACTACCTAGGTCCATGACATCAAGGACTCGGATGCTATCTATGGTACCAGACAATATCCAGATCTTCAGCTGAGAAGCTGAGAGTGCCTGAGAGTCCTGGGGTCTGCACTGAGGAACCTGCCAGCAACTGTGCTATAAGGCTGGGCAGGTGGTAGCATGGACCTCAGCCATCCAGAAATCGATGCATGGATATTAAGGCAGGGACGATCCAGGATGCCCAGAGGCAGTGCCCTCTGCTGGGGCAGCTTTGCTCAGGAATGCCTTAGTGGTCTTCCCAGACACAGTCCCACCATTACTCCTACTCAAGACACTTCTGTCCAGAGTTCCTTTCCCGCCTCACCCCCACCCTACCCCACCCCACCCTACCTAGTGGCCTGAGAGCCCTTCCAGCCTCTCTCTCTCTACCCTTACTCTTTACAGACCAACAAATACCTCGAAGAGACAATGCCCTCCCGTCATCTGACCACCAGTGGACTTGGATTCACATGCTGTCCCAGATCTGACCAGAGACCGTCACCATCAGGAGAGAGAAGTGAGGGGAGGCAGGGACATAAAACTAGGTACCATATAACAAGGAAATGATGTGATTCAGGGGTGTGCTCACAACAAGGAGGTGGGCAGTGGAGGAATCATGGAGAACCTTTCAGAGGACGGTAGCCTCGTCTCCAGGACGTGATGGAAAACTGTCATGTTTCGATGTCATGTTTCTAGGGAGGCAAGTTGTACTCAAGGAAGATAAGCAGCCTATGCAAATGCACAAAAGTCAGGAGGGTAAGGATGCTGGTGGGTATTCTAGGACCATATTGGAGAATATTGTGGGAGGTGAGAATGACAGGCAGACGGAAGCGAGGCTGACTAGTTCCTGGAATGCCTAGACTTTAGGCTAGGCTGCTGGGGCACACGCTTAAATTCCGAGCAAGCAAATAAACGACCCAGGAGGCGTTCCAGGTGGAAATGAGGGAAGTCCATTGTCGGTGGCCGTCTACAGGCAGGAAGGCCATGTGAGGTAATGCTAGTGGTCCGTGGTGAGTTCCTGGAACCGGGACCATGGAAGTAGGGGGAAGGAAGAGAGAGTGGCACAGATGGCCAGAGGCTCCTGCATGCACCACGATGGTGGAGAACACATCTCTGTCTTGCAAGCGGAGGGGCAGAGTGCTTTTTGTGACAGTAGCAGGAAAACCCACAGGAGGATGTTTTTTATCTATCCTTCCCCATTCCTAAAACAGCTGCTGAGCAGGGGGAGTCAGGGTGGAAGCCCTCTGTTGCATTTTCTCGCTGTGTGACCTGATGTCATGGTCACCAAGGATAACCTACCACCAAAATTGGGCCTGAGAAATTTGTTATATCCTGCAGTGAGGTTCTCAAAGCCAGGCAAGGAAAGCTTGTCACTTCTGCTGACCTCCACATTGAACTGGTTCCCCTGGATGCACGTCCTGGAAAAGAGAATGGCGTTTGATGCCTATTTTGTTCAAATATTGATAAAAATGCATAGAAATGAGCTTAATTGGCCCTCCCTCATGTGTGTGTGCACATGAATGTGTGTTTGTGTGTGTGTGCATGCATGTGTGCTCATGCGTGTACATATATGTGTATGTGCATATACCTGTGTGTGTTCACATAGTAACCTTTCTAAGTAGAAATCTCATGTTTTCTAGTTAGTGAGTATTTCCATTTTCTTACTCGCTTGCTATAGAGAAAACTGTCATGATAATTGGCAAACCCTCCAAGTATCTTTTTTTTGATTGACTGATTGATTGTGTATGTATGTGTATGCACAGGTACCTGTACATGCATATCATAAATGTCTTTCTCTAGTTCTCTCTACTTATTTCTTTGAAGTAGGGTCTCTCTCTCCCTGAACCTGGGACCCAAATTTTCTTGGCCAGACAGGAAGACAGAATCCCCCAGAGATCCTCTTGTCTTCTGCTGACCCTGCAGCCCTAAAGTTAACTGGCATTTGCGATTGCCAGGCTTGTTACATGGGCACCAGAATCTGGGCTCTAGCCCTCTTGATTACACAGTAAGCATCCTTAACCACTTAGCCATCTCTCCTACTTCCTTTCGCCAAGGGCCTTATGAAAAAAACACAAGTGCATCTACCTGTGAGTGTTTTAGAAACTTGTTCTCTAAAACAGAATGAACCACAGGGATTTGGTTGTTCTGGTGCTTCAGGGAAATGAAGGGGCTAGCGTTTTGGCTTGCCATAAGCTAAGTGGGAAATGCTTGCAAGCCTTTCTGCCACATGGTCACACCAGAGCAGTTCACTCTGGGCCGTCCTGAGATAGCACCGCTCACCTTTGAGTGAGGAGACTCAGACACACGAAAACCAAAAAGAGACTATCGCTCATGTTGAAGGAGCCGATTCACACACAAATAGGTTGAAGGAAGAATCTCCTAGGGAGACAAAATGGGGCAAGGTGAGGGGGACAGTCCACAGGCTCACCTACCTCCAGCCCTGCCGTCTCCATGGGCCTCCAGGCACAGTATTTTCCCAGCATGCATGGGAAGCAGCCTCTTTGCAACTTTTTAGTTTCGCACCTGGCCCCATGTGTCACCCAGGTACACCATCATTTGGGAGGCTAATTCTTTTACCCATCGCAGATATAGGTGGAGTGTATACAATGGTTCATCAGAACTAGCACCCAGAGCCAGTCCATGTACATATTTGTCTGTGTATTTGAGGAGCCCCACACTGTCCTTACTGTGTCCTTGTTCTAATGTCAATATCTCCAGCTCTACATTCTCACCCACCAGACCGGACATTGTCCCATTTAGTTCAGCATCCAGGCCTTCCAAGCAGGCTGTATCCTTACCTAACCTTCCCCATGCACAGCAGGCAGGTCCATGCCCGTGTTATATCGAGAAAACAAGTTCAGGGAAAGAACATACAACCCGCAAATGCCAGAGGTGAGTTTGACTCTGGAGCTGGCTGCCCTGCCTGTTTCCTCCAGGATCAGCCACAGCCTATGCTTGGCCTGAAGATTCTCAGCATCCTCATAATCTATCCCTGATCGAAGGAATACTGACACCATTCAACTGCTATGTGCCAGTGTGCACAAGAGGTTGGTTGGACAACATGCACCAGAGGCCTGGCTCCCTCAGGGGTGGGATCTACAGTCAGACATCCCTCAGAGAGCAGGGACAGCTAACAGAGCAGTCTTGGACCTGCTAGCAGGTGACATGGCAGGGCAGTGGCCTCAAGTCCAGGCCCCTTCCCAGGTATTCCACTCTGGGTTCCAACTTCCCTGTGCTAGCCCTGGTGAGTCTTCCCACTCTCTAGAATCTATGAGATCTAGAGCTTTGGGTCATATCGAACCACTTATTTATTAAATAACATGCAATTAACAAAACCAATACCTGCTCATTATAGAAATAAAAAATGAACAGAAGTTCATTAAGACAGAAGTGTATATTGCAGTATATGCCAGGGCAGATGCATAGTCTTATGAGATTTAATTTTTTTAAAGATTTATTTTAATGAGTACATTGTCACTGTCTTCAGACACACCAGAAGAGGGCATCAGATCCCATTACAGATGGCTGTGAGCCACCATGTGGTTGTTGGGAATTGAACTCAGGACCTCTGGAAGTCAGTGCTCTTAACTACCAGCTCTCTCCAGCCCCGATGAGATTTATTTTTATTTTATGTATATGGGTGGTTTTGCCAGCATGTGTGTCTGTGCACCATATACATGCAGTGCCCATGAAGGCCAGAGAGGACATAGAATTTTCTTGGAACTGGAGTTACAGATGGCTGTTAGTGTGTGCTGGGATATGAACCCTGGTCCTCCGGAAGAGCAGTCAGTGCTCTTAACCACCGAGCCATCGCTCTAGCACCAGGGCATATTTACAGATGGGAACAAACCTGTCCCTATGATATAGGATGCTGAGAGTCGGGACAGTTGTACTTGTGTAGGGGGCTTAATCTTAGTGTATTCCTAAAACTGCTTTAAAAAATTGATTTAAAAAGACATGTCTCAAAAAGAAAGGAATGCTCAGTCCCTCTGTTATCTCTTCAGCCTCATACCTCAGGTGCTGCCTTTGTTAACAATGATTTTATCCCAACATATGCCCGCATTTACTAATATACACATTTCTGCATACAAAATTTAAAAAGGGAACTTGGGGTGTTTTGCCCTTTGTTATTAGTGTATATTAACAAATACACACATTTCTGCATAAAAATTACGAAGGGAAGTTGTTGCTTTTGTCCTTGCCTGGTCCTTTCCCCCACATAAATGGGACAGCTGGTGTTTCCTGAGAACTCTGTAGTACTCACTTCCTGAGCTAAGTCCCTTCCCTAATCTTCACAGACCTTTGACCTCACTAAGATGATTCTCATTTACAAAGGAGAGAGCTGAGGCTTTGAGAGGAAGTGATGTCCCCAGGGTTACACAGCAGGTAAGGGGCAGCTCCTGTAAGTAGCAGACCCAAGTCTTTCCCTTAACCCCCGGCAGCCAGAGGCATGCTCTTGTCTATGGCAGCCGCAACTTCGTCAACTTCTAGAGATCTGCCTCCCTAGTCCTTAAGACTGCAAGATGTCTCCTACCACGAACGTGCAAACACTTGCATGCCACGTGCCCTACTTATGAATACCAATTATTTTCAAAGATTTTACTTTTATAAAGTCAGCACTGACCATCTTGGCATGAAATTTTTTTTTCTATATTCTTTGTTTACATTCCAAATAATTTCCCCTTTCCCAGTTCTCCCCCTCCCCATAAGTCCCATAAGCCCTCTTCTCTCCACCCATTCTCCAATCAACCCCCTCCTACTTCTCTGTCCTGGCAATCCCCTACAATGCTGGATCAAGCCTTTCCAGGACCAGGGCCCTCTCCTTCCTTCTTCTTGGGAATCATTTGATATGTGAGTTGTGTCTTGGGTATTCAGAAGCTATGAAAATTCTATATACTCTATTCTGTTCCTTTTCACGGGGGACGGGGGAGGGATGGTGACTGGGGCGGGGCTGTAAAGGCTGATAAAGAAATGGAGGCTTGCACGTGGCCACTGGAAACCACTCATCACAAACACCAGCGCAAACACAGCATTTATGTTTTCCCCCTTTCATGGCTCTCCGTGGTCCCTATTCCTCTCCTTGCCCCCAGCATACAACTTAAGCGGGTCCGTGGAACGGCTTGTGTGCCATTTCTTTAACATTTTAAAGGTTAAGTGAGCTTCTCTTATAACCCAGGTGTATGGCCAACAGACGTCCTGTCTGGTGAGGACAGAGGTATGTGAGCAGAAAGGTCCGAGCTCTTTCAGAGGGGAGCAAGGCATGCACCCCACATCCTGTCACTCCCCTGCATCGGGAGCCCAGGCAGCTTGATGTTTGATGTAATGAGAAAGTGAGCCGCCAGCTGTCCTCAGGAGGATGCTACAGGGCCAGGCTGGGGATTGCAGAGATGTTCATGTCAATTTGATTCCAGAAGAGTGTGTTACAACTTGGCCAGTTGGATGTAGGAGGCTGACACCTCTAGAAGTGGATAAAAATGGATGCTTACAGAGTTGGAGAGATGGTTCAGTGGTTTCTTACTGCTCTTCTAGAGGTCCTGAGTTCAATTCCCAGCAACCACATGGTGGCTCACAACCATTTATAATGGGATTCTGGTGTGTCTGAAGCCAGCAACAGTGTATTCATATCCATAAAATACATAAATAAATCTTTTTTTAAAAATGTAGGCTTGCCCATGGCCACTGGAAACCACTTAGCCTTTCCCTTAAGTCCCTGGTATCTGCAAATTTTTCCCAGTGGGGCCCAAACAGGCCCTATCCTCATTTAGGGTGACTCCTCAGTGTTCCCACCTTCTGTAAGAATCTGCCTTTGATCAAGCACATTTGGGGAACCATTTAGTCTTTCTCTTCAGGCTTGCTGTGAAATAGGTATTTCCTGGTGACCAGTCCATATTAGGAAGACAATATTGACATCAGGGGCCTCCAAAACTTCTCCAAGGGCTCATAGGCTCTGGAGTGTGGCTGCAATCTCTGCTGGCTCCACTAGGGGCAGAGCATGCCTCAGTGCAGCGTGGAAGAGCAGTGGGTAAGCCTACGGTCACCCTAGCTGTCTGGTTCAGGAGAGGAACCTCAGATGTGATAGGTTCCACTTAGCTCACAGGTTAGTTAAGTGGCCACTGTCTGAGCAGTATTTCCCACGTCCTTGATCTGTATAGAGGTCACATCTGGCACAAGTTTACTAGCAGGGTCTTCTCTGACAGGGCCCACACTGCTAACACCTTTCCTCACTTCAGCCTGACATGGAGAACTCAGAACATACCGCACACAGAAAGCAGCAGTGACTTGGAAGGAGGCTGGGGTGTGATAGGTTCGGGCACACTTTATGACAAAGTCTCCGGTCTCCCAGACTGAATGGGATCACACGTGACTCTGCTCCTCATGTCAAATCCACATTGGGGGTGGGGTGCTGGATGTCCAGCTGGAGCCACCAACCATGTGGCTCACGAGCCAATCTTCAAGTCACTGTTTATATATCTACTGCTCTTGGTGTAGGCTCAGACCTCTCTTTTGGATACAGACATCAGAGCCAGTGCTTAGTGCTGATCATAGAGGGTAGCTGGAGATTCCAACTAGAACTGCCCACCCCCAGTCCCCAGCCTTTAGCAGTTAGACACGAGAGGTTGGGGGTAGTTTGTAGAGTTGGGGCAGCCTCTTCACTCTTACCCTAGAGTATAAAATCTTACACTTGGCTAAAAATCTCATCTGTTTGTAGAGGAGAGCCTGGGTTTTGGAGTTAGACCAAACTGAGTCATAGTTAACCTCAGCCTCGGTCTTCCCACTTGACAAATGGGAATAAACACAAACAATAAATCGTATTTCTCATTCGCTTCTATGTTCCATGTCTTCCATTGGGGGATTTAGCAGTGCCACTGGCTCAAAAACAATGCCAACCTGAAGCTCTTCCTCTCATGCCTGGCTGGTACCACTCAGGAAGAACAGGTCAGACACAGGACTTGAGTGTCACCTGGGAGGCGGTGGCTCTGAGAAACTGAGGTGATTCTGATGGGGATTCCCACCTCCACTCCATCACAGAAATGCCTGGAAGCCAAGTGCGCTATGGCCTAGCCTCTTTCCCACTCACCTCTGTTCCCTTGTCCTGTCACTTCAGCGTGCGTGACTGGAGTCATGTGGGCAGGCGGGCATGAATTGAGGAAAGGTCTCAGTGCCCTGGGTCCTCCCCAAGAAAATCGTGAAGGTGTGCCTTGTGCCTGTTGGTCTAGCCTGGCAATGAAGGTGTACCTCATGCCTGTTGGTCTAACCTGGCAGCAAAGAGGCAAACAGTGACAGCCCGGGTGCCAGGCGGTGGAGTGCCAACCTGGGCCTCTCATTTATTCTTGGTGGCTTTACTCTTCACAATGTCTCCGTTCCTCCACTCTGACAGAGGGCATCGCACTATACTCTAAGACCTGAGGCAGAATTAGGGCTCAGCAAATTCCAGGCCTGCCTGCCTTCCCTCCCACCCACCCAGCAGGGCTCACATCTGGAGCTTCGTGCCCTCTCTCCAGGCACCAGGGATGCCAGCAGTTCCCTTACCAGGCGGCTGTTAAGGCAGGTGCTTCCGGATGTCAGGCAGGACTCTCCCACAACTCCTTTGGGTCCCCCAGGGTCCTTTCCATCTCAGTCCTGGCCCCTTGGATGTACGCATGCAACCACTCTGATGGAGTGGCTCTCTCTCCCTCTCCGGAGAAGGTGGAGCTGCTGAACCAGGTATAGGTGGGCGGGGCCTCCTCCAGCTCCTCCCTTAGTGGAATGCTGGCTGGTCCTGGGTTGTTTGTGAGGATCAGCCGGCAGGCTCTTGCTCTGCTTTGGTTATCTTGCTTATCTCTGCTTTGATTCTGGGCTCCCGAGTCAGCCATACTCCCAAAGCTCAGCCACAAGAGAAGTCTGCTATCCAAGATGGCTGGAGGGTTCAGTGAGTGCCTCCAGCCACTCTGATAAACTCTGCTTTCAGGGGACACGCCTCCAACAGAATGCAAAAGGATTCGAGTTCGCCTAATCATCAGATTCGGATCCACAAAACATCCTAATTTGTTTCTGGGAGCCTCAGTCCTGGCTTTGTCTTGGCTGAGTTTGTCTGGGATCAACAGTCAGTTCTGTGTTGATAGAAGCAATTCAGACTGTTCAGTTGCAAAGACACAGAAAATCCTAAGGATTAGGAAAGTGGTGCTCAGAAGAGGTGGGGGTGATTGTGGGGCTTTTTCTGGTCTCCTTTGCTGAATCCCAGATCCCTAGAGAGAGCATCCTTTAAGTCTCAAGCAAATTCCTTCAGGGAACTTCCAGAGACAGAGTGAGGCTTTTTTGTTCCGAAGCCAGCCGAGCTTCTGATATGCATGCTTTCACACACACACACACACACACACACACACACACACACACACACACACACACACACACAGTCTCTATATTGTAACCAGTGGTCAAGGGTAGAAGCCTCTGGAAGTCGGTCTCGTACCCTGAGAGGGCTGGGAGCCAGAGGGAGGGACAGGGAGAGAGCAGAGGTTAGGGCGGGATGCCCAGAGGCACCTTCTTCCTTCTTGGCAATGTCAAGGCCACCCTGGGCCAAGCTCCTGTGCAGACCCTTCCCAGCATGGAGCTGGGAGGTAGAATAAACAGAGAGAGGGAGGGGCCTCCACTGGGAGCAAGAGGAAGCAGAAGGAAGTGGGCAGGAGGGGAGGATCTTAGGTACAATGTACTATAGATGTGTCTGGCCCTAGACCAACTTGCTTAGTGTGCCTCTGGAGCCTGGCCAGTCCCGCCCCCTTCCGCCCCCTCCCCCCCAAGCATCTCTGTGCTTGCGGGGAGGGAGTGGATGCTGAAGAGAAAGCCCTTTCACATCACCCGAGTGACCCCACTTTCACCTGGCAGCCCGAAGGTAGCCAGAACAGGAATGACTGAAGAGCCTTTTCAAGTTCTACCCGAATGCCCATGCTTTGGGGCTAATTCTCAGAATTTCTAAGAAGTTCTCACACAAACAGAGAGACCCAAGAATCACAAAGACAACTGAGAGCTTTGTGGGAGGGGGAACTTGGAGCAAGGGTTTTGATGAAGCAACTTGTCTGGCTAGTGTCTACCCTCAAGCAGGGTTACCGAAAGAACTCCTCGTTCACAGGGGTAGCGCTGTATCTCAACATCTTTGAAGACGCTGCGCATGAGGTACTCGGTCAACTGGTCTTCTCTCATTGTATCTTTTCAGTTTGCTTTTCTTCTGCTGTGATAAACACCTCAACCAAAGCCAGCTTGGGAGGAAAGGGTTTGTTTCAGCTTACATGTTTCAGTCCATCCCAGAGGTAAGCCAAGGCAGGAACCTGGAGCACAGACCAGAGAGAAACAAAGCTTACTAGCTTGCTGTCTAGTCTCTGGATTTTTTTTTTTTAATAGCCCAGGACCACCTTCCTGAAGATAGATCCACCCAGGCGTGGGCTGGGCCCTCTCACATCAGTCAATAATAAAACCAGTTCCTCACAGATACCTAGTCTGTAAAATCCCTCAATTGATGTTTTTCTCTTTCCAGGTGACTCCATATTCTAGCAAGTTGACAATTGTCTTAGTCAGGGTTTCTATTCCTGAACAAACATCATGACCAAGAAGCAAGTTGGGGAGAAAAGGGTTTATTCAGCTTACACTTCCTCAGAGCTGTTCATCACCATAGGAAGTCAGGACTGGAACTCAAGCAGGTCAGGAAGCAGGAGCTGATGCTGAGGCCATGGAGGGATGTTACTTACTGACTTGCTTCCCCTGGCTTGCTCAGCCTGCTCTCTTATAGAACCCAAGACTACCAGCCCAGGGATGGCACCACCCACAAAGGGCCCTCACCCTTGATCACTAACTGAGAAAATGCCTCACAGCTGGATCTCATGGAGGCACTTCCCCAACTGAAGCTGGGACCAGGTACTAGGTTCACGTGTCTCTGTGTCAAGCTGACATGCAAAACCAGCCAGTACAACAATAAACTCTAATCTGCTTAGTACTTGCTATCCATTCAAGTGTATGCCTACCCATGTGTCATGTGTGTTGCTGTGCATGAGTGTATGTATATGCAGATACCTGAGTATATATTTTTGGCATTTTCATATTATCTATATCTAATCATTTATAAGCTACCTATCTGCTCATCATCTATCTAATGACTAATCTTCCAATCAGATTGTTGATGTTTCCAATGCTTAGATTTGTAGTGTGTATCTATGCAAGTTGCCAGCATGTATACTAATGAACTGATTTCCATCTGAGAGCTGAGAAAAGTCAGATTATTTTAAAAGATTTTTATTTATTGTATGTATATGAGTGCACTGTCAGGGCATCCGATCCCTTTGTAGATAGTTGTGAACCACCACGTGGTTGCTGGGAATTCAACTCAGGACTTCTGGAAGATCAGTCAGTGCCCTTAACAGCTGAGCCATCTCTCTAGTCCACTACAAGTCATATTTGAAGTTACTAAAGTGAGTGTGATAAGATAAAAATCCAATCTTTGATTCAGAAATGCTTTAGTGTAGTGCCAGCATTACCTTGGATCTCTTAAACTGACAGGAGAAATGGGTGGAGCTGGCAGGGAAATTACATTGATTTTCTATGGTCCAGGGCAGCCTTACTCCTGAGTCTCTAGCAGTCCTGGCAGCCACCTAGTTCCAACTGTGGTCTTCAGTCTTAGGATGCTTGAGGTCAGTGGTATTTCAGGATGTCCAGCTATGCAGACAGACCACTCACAGGTTACACCTCTCAGCACCCACCTCCCATTCCTCGAGGCCACACACCCTCCTTAAATGTGTCCCAGAAAAACAAAGGGCAGAGTGAGTCAGCCTGTACCATGTGAACCTAGTACCTGGTCCCATGTGAGCGTGCATTTGGGACCTGGATAAGTCACCCCAATGCCCAATGCTGTGCTTTTAGATGGAGCACTGCTAGTCTCAAGGTTTAGATTTTTACTGTGCACACATCATCTTCCTTGAATAGTGTTGTGAGGCAAATGGGTCTTGTTTCCTTCTTTTAAATCACATTTTAATTAGTTTTGTGTGTGTGTTTTGTGTGTGTGTGTGGGTGGGTGGGGGGAAAGGTGCCTTGTGTGTTACAGTTTACATGTAGAGGTGAGAGGACAATTTCTTTCCACCTGGCAGGTTCCAGGGATCAAACTCAGGTCATCACGCTTGGCGGCAATTGCCTTTACCCACTTAGCCATCTCAGCAGCCCCAGCTTATGTCTCTATCCCCATTTTGTAGATCACAGTCACCTAGCTAAGGAATGGTAGAGCCAGCCAGCAGTCTGGAACTTAGTCTTAGGAATTGAGTCAACTGCTTTATTAATGTACCCATTGCTCTTCCCAGCACTTGTGGAAGTCAACGGCCATCGATTTGCCCTCTCGGGCACTTGTCACTTGCTCATCTCTGTTCCTAAGCTAAATGCTGTTTGAGGTCAGGTCTTACTAACTGGTATGTCTTCAATACTGAGGTCAGCCCCTTGGCCATATGTGAGTCCTTAAGAAGTCTAGAGAGCTAAAACTGGGCATGTGTCTTAGTGGAGGAACACTTGCATATCGAGGCTCTGGGCTCAATTCCCAGTGGCACCAACCAACCAACCAACCAACCAACCAACCAACCAACCAACCAACCACCAAGTCTGCAGAGCCTGTAAGTCCAGTGAAAAAAGCAATCAAGCCATGCAAATGAACGTGGGCAGCAGTAGAGTGTTGTTTGCTATTTATATTTTCTAATTATTTAATTAATTTTTGTCTGCAAGTCAGATATTCTTCTGGGCATTAAGGTCACAGCAGGATCAAAGCAGTTTTTGGTGAGTGCAGACAAATGGGACATAAACAATGCACCCATAGGGCAATGTTTGGGAGGAAGGAACCCTGTGCAGCCATGCTAAGCTGAGGAAGGGTGGGGGAGCGGGGCTTACCTTAGAGAAGTGGATATCAGAAAGTTTCTGTGAAGATGTGGAGTCATGGCGAGGCTGCAGAAAGGGGCGGGTCCTGCTGTTGTCTGCCTCTTCCAGCTCATTTTCCTCTGGTCAGCCTCATTCTCCTCTGGTCAGCAAGCTTTCTGAAACTCTTCTAGTGGATCGCTGTTAGAAACACTCCTCCTGCCTAACATCCTTTGATGATAAGTTTTCTTCTTTCCTGGAGAGAGGGGGGGGAGAGGGAGAGGGAGAGAGAGTCTGAGAGATGAGAGACAGAGAACCAGAGAGGAGAGAGAGAAAAAGAGAAGAGAGGAGAGAGAGACAGAGACAGAGAAACAAACACACATGGAGAGACACAGACACACACAGTGACACAGATAAACACACACAGACAGACAGACAGACAGACACACACACACACACACACACACACACACACACACACTCACAAACAGTGTGTGTTGGAGCCAGTAGCCGTGGACATTTGCTGAATGCCTTGCTCTCCAGACTCCCTTCTAGTTCTTTGTCTCCACCGCCTGTTTCAAACACATTGTTCTTCTGCCAGGACTCCAGCAGGACTCTTAGGATCCCTCCAATGCTGTCCCCCACCACACACACATACCATGTTGACATCTGTCATACCATAAACCATAAGACAGCCCCCACACCAGATTATGAGCCTTTTTTTTTTTTTGGAAAGTTGCTGTGCCCTTCCTTAATGCATAGGACAGACCTACATACACAGTGCTGAGTGGATTGATGAATAATGGAAAAGCTGGTTCCTCTTTGTTCTCTGTCACCTTACTGAGCCCTGTTCAACATGGCTCATCTTACAAGTGAGAAAATCAGACTTCTACAACTCCTTCCAAGATCCGGTCACCTTACTGCCTTCTTGAGTTTCCTTACTGGGTCAACTCTCTTTTTTTCTGTTGCATGACCACTGTTACCTTTTCCAACATTCCTTCACAGCAGAGGCCACACAGATGCCTTCTTGTTCAAACCTCTCCCAGCTGATCCAGACCTTTCTCTTAGTAGCCTAGACATCTCTCTGAGGTCCCCAACTTGATACTGGCTGCAGCTCCTAGTTGGCCATCCAATAAGTCAGTGAAGCTGACCTCACTACACTTACTATATATGACCCCAGGTCCTATAGGTCCAGACATGGCCTTGGAGTTTCCTAGATGTTGTCTAAAGTACATGGCTTGACTCTATTAAACTTGAATTTGTTGACTTATATTGCTTGATTTACCACCTTGCCTGAAACCTGGAGGCTGGATCTCCAGCATAACCTGGTCATGCTTGGAACTCAGAGACTATTTATTCAGATGCTTTCTGTCACTCAGGACACATTTAGCTTAGGTCAGACTTGGCCTGTCTAAATCAAGTTCCAGTAATGTTTGCTGTTAAGAGGCAGAGAGAATGGAGGAGCTAGAGAAAGGACCCAAGGAGCTGAAGGGCGCCATAGGAGGAACAACAATATGAACCACCCAGTACTCCCAGAGCTCCCAGGGACAAAACCATCAACCAAAGAGTACACATGGAGGGACCCATGGCTCCAGATGCATATGCAGCAGAGGATGGCCTTGTTGGACATCAAAGGGAGGAGAAGCCCTTGGTCCTGGGAAGGCTCGATGCCACAGTGGAGGGGACTACCAGGACAGGAAGGCAGGAGGGGGTTGATTGGGGAACAGGGGGAGGAGAGATGGGTTATGAGATTTTCGGGAATGGAGGAAACCAGGAAAGGGGACAACATTTGAAATGTAAATAAAGAATATATCTAATTAAAAATGTAAAAAAAAGAGGCAGAGAAAATAGTTTAGGGTTTGTGGCCATCTGGTCTCTCTGTTATAGCAGGCACATAGGTGCAGATAATGGGCAAGTGAATAGGTGAGACTGTTACATTAAATTTTATTTGTAAAGCCAGGCCTCAGGCAGTCTTTACTTCATACCTGTAGTTTCCTGACCTCTGCTACAGACTTAATGTCTCGCAGACCTGAGCATGTGCCTAGAGCCACTTCGGTCTTCCAGCATCAGGGCTTTGAACGTGGGTAGGCTTCTGTAACTCCTCATGTCAAATAAAGACCCACGTCTTCCTTTTGTTTCCATAGCATATGCAATATACTATTCTTATATATGTAATATACTATTCATATATATATATATATATTCTTATATATGATAGATTAACAAATGGATAGATAGCCTCAAACATGCATTTTCTCCTGCAGTCATTGGCTGACTCCTAGCAGGGTTCCCCACTATAAGAACCTTATCAATGTCATCCTAGTTAGAGGCCATTATATTCCATCTCCCCATTGCCCAGCCCCCCCAAATTGGTGGCAGTGGCAGGGGAATTCCTGAAAGGGACCAGTTGGGTTACCCAAGAAAGACGCACCAAGGCCAGGGAGATGAACCCAAAGCACTCATAAGGGGACCACACAGTTAGAGTCTTGCAGTGACTCTTGTGATAGAAAGACAAAGGAGATTTTTCTCCTTTGCTATGTCTACAGCAGTGGGGTGGGGCATGCCTTTCTGAGAGACTCAGGAATTTGGCTCAGGGCAGGGGTTGGTTTCGATGTGATGTGTGTAGCAATGTGGTTAACCTCTTGGCGTTTTCAAGGTGCAACCTAAACAGCTTTCTCGGTGTCTGGGAATATTCAAGACTTGGCTTGGGTTCAAACCTATGCAGACAAACATGCACAGGGCTGGGCTACAGACAGGTTAGCTTCTATTCCCCTTTCCACTCCAAATTGATTGTTTTTCCACATCTGCTTTGGGAGACATGGTTCCCCTTTGAGGCCAGATGTGGTGACTTCTGTCCTTTGGCCAGATATCTGAGAAAGTGAAACTTAAGAGAGGAAGGGTATATTCTGAACGTTGGGCTTGGAGGGTACCATCATGGTGGTGGTATAGGCTTGTTGGCAGTTGTGGGCAGCAGCCATGACAAGAAGAGCCTGTTCACATCTGGGCAGATCAACAGGCAGAGAAAGGTGAATGCTGGCACACAACAGCCTTTCTCCTTTTTATTCAGGGCTGGACTCCAGCATGTGAGAAGGGCACTATTGGGGTGTTCCTTCCTCAGTTAAACCTCTCTAGAAGCACCCTCAAAAACATACCCAGGCATGGGCTTCCTGGGTGAGCTCCAAATCTAGTCATGTTGACTAGAAGGTTATCAAACCAGGCAAGCATCAGAGACTGGGCTGTATCTTGGGGCTGATCATGGCCTCCACCCTTGCTTCTTGTGCTTACGATTCTCGCCGAGTTTTCCTGGAAACCCAGACTCAGAGCTCTGCTTATCATTCTTACCCCGGTTATAAAGTTCTTTTCTGCGAGAGGAACATTTATCTCCCCTCCTTCCCTTTCTCCTCCTCCTCCTTCATTCAGAAGTATTTCACAGGTGCCTCTTGAGGTCTAAGTATAAAGCAGATGTGACCCGCACCCCCCTGAACGTCCAGCTCAACAAGCCTTCTCTGACAAGGGTCGGATGGTGTTGTCAGCTTTGTGCGTCTCACAGTCTTGCAGTTTCTCAACTCTGCCATTGAACTGTAGAAACAGTCACAGATGGTACACAAAGCCATGGGCAAGGATGTATGCTAATCACACCCTATTTACAGAAGCAGGCAGTGGGCAGGCATGGTCCATTGGCCACAGTTTGTCAGCTATGACTGTTACATATCCGCAACCCCTTCATCCTTCTGTGGGTTAAGAGCTGCAATTCTGTGGATGTGAGCCCAGGAGAAGAGAGGCTATGAAAAAATGAGGCCACTTTACCCTTCCATGAGCAATGGAGAATCCTGGACATCTGAACAGTAGAACTGAAGTCACCAGGACACACTGAAGAGAGGGTCACTTAATTCTGTCAAGACTAGATGGAATCCTTAAGAGAATGATTTTTATCAGAGAAGTGGAGAGAAGAAGGGTCAGTTGTGTAACTACAGGACATTGTTCTATACAAGTTCTTGTAGCCTGAGCTAAGGGATATGGTCTTGGGCCTGTCACTTCCTCCACGTGTCCCTTATATGAACAACAGGAAGGGCTGAGTTAGACAATCACTAAAGCTTGTTTGCTTTTCCCAAGGGGGGGGGGTCACCTTTCCCAAAGATCAAAAGACTCTGGGGGGGAGGGCAATGTGAAGCTGAGGTCAAGATGGAGGAAACAAGTCAATTCCCACCGTGCTTATTCATCAAGGTATTAATAGGACATAAACCTCAGGCAGGAAATTTTAGGGTGTTGGTTTCCATGTGTGGGTGTGTTTCTTGTTTGGCATGTAACACAAACTCGAGAAAAAGGGTTTTCTCTTCCTGTTTTGTCTGCCATTGCAATTCAACACCAGCTCTGGTAAGTCTAATTCTATCTATCTGTCTCTGTGTCTCTGTCTCTGTCTCTGTCTCTGTCTCTCTCTCTCTCTCTCTCTCTCTCTCTCTCTCTCTCTCTTTCTCTCTCTCTCTGTAGAGGAAAAAATCCTGATCCTACAACTCAATCCTGAACATTTGAGACCAATTCTAACATTCATCCCATCAAGGAAAACATCAGAATGAAGAAACAGTCTACAGTATGGGAGAATGTCCTTGTCAGCTATATATCTAATGGGGTTAGTATCTACATATACTAAAATACTAAAACATTTAAACATTAGCTCCCTCTCATTAAAAAGTGGGCAAATGAAATGAACTGAACCTTCTCCAGAATGAAGTTGAAATGACCAATTAATATATGGAAACAAAATTACTGGTAGAATATCCATAGCCACCAGAGAAATGCAAATCAACAATAGACAACACATGCTGGCAAAGATGGTGTGGTGGTTTGAATAGGTTTGGCCCCCATCGATTCATGTGGTTGAATGCCTGGCCAAAGGAGTGGCATTATTAGGAGGTGTGGCCTTGTTGGAGTAGGTGTGGTCTCGTTGGAGGAAGTGTGTCACTGCGAGGGCGGGCTTTGAGGTTTCCTATGCTTTAGTAACACTCAATATGAAACAACAGTTTCTTCCTGGCTGACCCTGGATCAAGATGTAGAACTTTTGGCTCCTTTAGCACCAGGTCTGCCTTCACTCTGTCATGTTTCTTGCTATGATGATAATAAACTGAACTGAACCTGTAAGCCAGCCCCAATTCAATGTTTGCCCTTATAAGAGTTACCGTGGCCATGGTGCCTCTTCACAGCAATGAAACCTTAACTAAGACAGATGGTGGGAACGCAAACTAGTTCAACTACTGTGGAAATAAGGGTGGAAGTTCTTCAAAAACTCTGAACTTGAACTGCCATCTGACCCAGCTGGGACTGTACACAAAGGGTTGAAAGTCAGCACAGGAGAGTCTTGCACCTCCATGTTTATTGAATCTTGATCCACAATAGGCAGGTCATAGAATCAATCTGGGTGTCCTTAAACAGGCGAATGGAAGTGTGGCATATAGACACAACAGAGTTTTATTCAGGCATAAAGAAGACAATTATGCTGTTGGCAGGAAAATGGATGGAACTGTTGATCATTGTATTGAGAGAGATAAACCATGTTCAGACAAATATCACACATTTCCTATTATGTGTAGAAGCTAGGTTATACATACCTAGTACATGCATGTGTATGACATGAAAGTGGAAGATATTTGGGAAGAGAAAGGAGTGAGTGAGATTGGAGGAGGAACAGGAGAGGGTGATGGGGAAAATAGGTCAGAGTATGTGACATACTAGGCCAAGATGCCATTATGAAACCCACCATTTTGTACACTGATTTGTTTGATGTACTAAGATCAACATTGTTCTCAGGGTCCGTTGCTGGAACCCATACACGCTGAAGAGACCCTCCCTTACTTGGTCTGCTGAGCTAGGCTTGTGTGTGTGTGTGTGTGTGTGTGTGTGTGTGTGTGTGTGTGTGTGTGTGTGTGATAGAGACACAGAGACAGACACACAGAGAGACAGACAGACAGACAGACAGACAGACAGAGACAGAGACAGAGAGGTGGGCTGTCTTAGTTAGGGTTACTATTGTTCCGATGAAACATAATGACCAAAGGGAAACTGAGAAGGAAAAGGGTATTCTGCTTATACTTCCAGGTCACAGTTCATCACCGAGGGAACTCAGGGCAGGAACTCAAACAAGACAGGACCCCAGAGAGAGGAGCTGAAGCAGTGACCATGGAGTAATTCTGCTCACTGGCTTGTTCTTCATAGCTTGCCCAGTCTGCTTTCTTATAGAACCCAGGACCAGCAGCCTAGGGGTAGCACCACCCACAACGGGCAAAGAAATGCTTGCCCTATAGGCTTGTATGCTTATAGCCCAATTTTTCTTAAATGAGGTCTCCTCCTTTCAGATGACTCTAGCTTGTCTCCCCCTGCTGACATAAAACTAGCAGACACAGGGTCGGGGCCTGGGGGGGGGGGCAATTGCATAACATAAAATTTACCACCTTCCACCATTTTAAGTGCAAAATCCAGTGTCGTGAAGGACATTCCCTCACGCAATACTCAGCACTGTCCATCTCCAGGGCCTTCTTATCTTCTCGAGTGAGATCTTTAAACAGCGGCTCTCTGTTCCTCCTCCTCCCCAATGCCTGGCAACCACCATGCGACTTTCTATCTCTAGGAATCTGACCCTTGTGGGTACATTCTACTAGTGAAGTCATACATTTGTCCTTTTGTGTCTTCTTTCTTTCTTTCTACATGGTAGCTTGTTTTCAGCAACCTTCCTTTTTAAGGCTGGATGATAATCCCTTGCATGTGTACTTTGTATTCTCTTTATCTATTTGCATACAGATGGCTCCTGGGTTTTTCTATTTTTGGCTATTGTGAGGAATATCTGGACATCAGCACACAGATATCTCTTTGTGAGGAATATCTGAACACCAGTACATAGATATCTCTGTAACTTCTCCTTGGTGTTCCATGACGTACGTATTAGAAGCTCATTAGCCTCTGAGACCAGTTCATATATCTCCCCTAAGCTTCCCGTAAATAAGAAGCAATATCACTACATGTCTATACACTTACTAGGGTGAGAACTGGACTAGGAGTTAGAAACTATGGTTCCCAGTACAACTCTAGCTTTCTGGGCTTTCATTTGCCTTCTTTAGAAAGCGACGGCTGGCTAAGTCCGTTGGTTTCACAGGCGTATTGTGCACATCTAATGCATGGTCAGTCCTGAGCATCATGGTTAATAATACACCAGGCAGTGCTTGTTTCTGCATTCTGAGTTCCTCATTCATCCTTGGAACATCTGTAGTTGGACTTTGTTGAGTGTGACCATTTCCTCTTCAGTTCTTGATGTGAATGGGTTTTGCTTCTACACCTGTTTTGGGGACGAGTCTTGATTGGTTTAAGCTAAACAAAATATCCTACTCTGTTTTGGTTCCAATTCTGTTGGGTAGATGTCAGAATGAAGTCATTTTGCTCTCCTCTATGTTTTAATCTCCAAGAGTAAATCTTGGCAAGTGAGATGGATAAGCACAGAGCTTGCTCAGTTGAAGTGGGGTGTGGGGGAGGCCCATATCTCCCAGGCTCTCCCTTGGACGTCCTCACATATCCTTAGGACTTTGAAAATCACTAGCCAATCTGCAGTCATCTAAGAAGGTGCTAGCACATCAATGCTCTACACTTCATTAGCTTTGTGGATTCCCACACAATGTTCTTTCTGCTACTTCTCAGTTTCTCAGTTTGTCTTTTATGATTTTGGTTTTTTTTGATTTGAGAAGCCGTTGTAATACAAGCCATGATCTTGCCAAGTGTGGCTGCTATTACAAAATACAAAATATATCATAGACAATATGGGTTAACTAACAGACACTTCTTTTCATCCCAAGATCAGGATTCTGGGTGATTTGGAACCTGATGAAGGCCCTTCTTGTTTGTAGATACATGCCCTCCTTCTGCATCCTCACACTGGGATGGAGGGTGAGCACGTGTGTGACTCCATCTTCTAGGCCATCTTCCTCATACATGCACACATACCTGTATGTCCTCTAAACCCTCCCATCTATGTGTACATGGAAACTCCCCTGCCCTCTATTGTCATACCTACTGACTCCTCCACAACCCCTCATGTCCTCTCTGATCACACAGCAGCTGGTCGCCCTTCTCCATGCTCCGGAGAACAGGGACAGAGCGCTCCTTAAGCAGGCCCTGTTGTGTGTCATGCTCTATTTGCTTCCTGACTTTCATTCTTTTACTAAAATTCCTCTCTGGACCCCAGTCCCTAGAATGGTGTCAGGCACCCAGTGAACAACTGAGGGTAAGAGGGGTTCTAATGAGCCCTGGCAGTTCTTCCTCCTCCTCTTCCTCCTCCTCCTCCTCTTCTTCCTCAAATGATGCTTCTGTTTAATCGCTTAGCCACGTGCTCCATCAACTGGATGCTTCTCTTCCCAGTATCAGATGCTCACTGAAGTCAGGGGCTGTGGGTGATTTGTTCATCTGTTCCCTTTCCATGCATGGCTGTGCTTGGTAGAGACTAAGGAGTAAATATGTTGTAGAAAACATAGGTTTTTCTGCAGGTTCTTTTAGAAACCTCCATGCCTGGTACATGGACACGGAGGCCCTAGAAATCCAGGCAAATGCTGTGTGGCTGGGTGCTCAGCTCGGAGACTTATCCAGAAAGACAATGAATGTGCTGCAGAGTCTGCTCCGGGGGGTGGGAGCTGATCCCAGAGGCTGTCGTGTTCTTATCTCATTTGTATGAGTCAGGTGGCCTCTGCCCCTCCCCGCCTAGCTTCTCTCTTCTCTTTCCTCTAGCCTTCATCTTTAGCTGTTCTCCAGAGGAAATTAATGTCTAAATGGTAGAATAATTAGCTCCCAGTCCTGGCGTGCATTAACCTTCAATTGATGGTGTCAACTAATGGGCGAGGGAGGGGAGTACTTGGGAGTCATGGCAACCCTAACTGAATGCCTTTCTCCAGGGCCTGGCGTGAGGAGTCCTTGAATCTTCTTCCTCTTCCAGATGAGGGATATCATTATTGGTCTCTTGTATTCCATGTTCAATATCAGTGGTCATCTTTATTTCAGCCACTTTCCCATTTTCAAATAGAACAACCTATGACATCCTACCAAGATAGGTTAAACACTTCTGGTTACCTTGACAACAGAGAAGTGCCAATCACAACCTTCACTTAACTACCTGTGTTAGACCAGACAAACTTTGTGGCTTGTTTGTGTGTCTGATTTTCTCATCTGTAAAGCAGAGATGACGGTAGCACCCATCTCATAGGCTGGTTGTGTGGACCAAATGGACATGCTATGGCGTGGGCTGCTGGAATACTCATTGATTCAGATGGGCATCTTGACCCCAGACTCTCTGAGCCTGTTCCTTTCTCTTTAAGATAGAGTGGTACTCATGGAGAAAGATGCCACTGCACTGCAGTCCTTAGTTTGCTGCTACTGTGTACATAGAGTTCCATTGTAGTTTCTTTTCCTTTTTTTTTTTAAGTGAAGGAAATCGTGATGTTTGGATGAGTATAACAAGATAGCACGACACCAGACTTTCCCCACAATCATCATAGTAATGTGACATTGTTCTGATGTGATTCCTCTAAGATAGCACCTTCGCTATGGCCAATCACCAGCTGCCTCTTCAGCTGGCCTTTGTCTTGGCAACAAACAGAATCAGCCGACACAGTAGTCCTCAGCATACTATATTACAGCCAGCGGAGCTCTTCCATTTCTGTGGTCTCAACTTACCTTTCCCACAATGCCATAGGAGAGCGGGGGTGGGGGGGTGGGGGGGATATACCATCTGTCCATTTTACAGATGTGAACACCTCTTGGCTTATCTGCTCATTCACATGATAAACATTTCTGGGACATACAATTGCTGAAGCTCAGATGATTGAGGTCTGTGGCCCAGGTGTCATTGCCCTAAGAGGTGGCTCTGCATCAGAGTTCAAGGGCCGCTCTGTGCTGGGCTCATGGGTCCTGTACTATACCACACACGTCTCTCGCGTCTGCCCAGTTCCTTACCCCGAGGCTCAGCCTTGAGGTCCAAATGCAGTGACCATTTCTGTGAAAGAAGTCCCTCAGTCCAGCTGAGCTCCTTGGGTTTATCTGTTCCTCCCTGGTGAGTAGTCACTCACAGTTTAGACTCTAGTCCTCTTGGTGGGAGCCCTGTCACCTCCCCTGCTGGCATCTGTCTTCTGGGTTCATGTAGTATTTTGAACTTGTGTGTACTACCTGGTGTCTATCCAGTTTCTCTGACTATATTATGTTACAATGTCTCTCTCACATGATATCCTTACCTGTATAGGAAGCCACCAGGCGAGACACCAAGAAGTCAGGGGCTCTTCATATCATCCCCGAGTCCTCAGAGTCAAGTCCTGACCATGGGTTCAATATATTGAAGGATAGAGGTGTTTTTAATTGGTCACTGCCCCTCCTTGGGTAAAGCCGGTACCTCCCACCCTCTGGGTGTAATTGAGGAAGGAAGGGGTCAGGAGAGGAAGTGTGGATGGAGAGAGTTATTAAAGGTAGAAGCTGAAAACCAGGTCTGGCACCCCTCTGTTTCTCAGGGTGCAGTGTTTTAATATTGGAGGCTTCTTGCTGATAGGTGTTCAATAGCCATAAAAACCTGGGCCTAAGTCACCTCTCCCCCACTCTGCTCATTCCCTGTTCCCCCTACAGACCCTGGGTCAGGAAATTAGAAAGACAAAAAGCAGCCAGGTGACTTGCTCCGAGGAAATGAAAAGGAATTCATGCTGATGATATTCCTAGTCCACACTGACTCACTATGAGGGGATATTATCCCCATGTAAGGTGGGTCAGTGGTCTCTAACTTGAACTCATTTATTTAGTGACCGAGGTGAGTGGCCCTCACTGAAGTCTGTGCTGTGGCTGAGAGGTGGGTGGCCTTGTGGGAGAAATGTAGTTTCTGAAGGTGTAAATACATTTGGGAATGCTGTGACTACAGACTCAATCCAGTTCCAGGCAGAAGGGCCTTAATGTTAAAGAAGCAATTATTCGGGGCTGATCACTAGAGGAAAGTTAAAGCTAGTTTTATTCAGAGACCGTGGCAATGGGCTGTTTGTAATGAAGGAGCTAGATAGGGTTCAACTCCCAATACTGTATGGGCAAACAGTTGTCTCTAGCCATGGGGCAGGATGAAGGTTCAGGAATGCAAAATAATGACAAGAAAGTTCGAGAATGTAAAATGGCCAATGGATAACATCAGGAGTAAGAAACATTCTGGAAAAACCAACCTGACAGGATTTTAGCTGGAGCCAAGCCAGGGTGAGCAGACATCATCTGTGGCATGTTGGAAAGTGAAGAGCCACAGATATCCAGGGTGATCTGGTGTCAAGGCTGGGTGCTTCCTGTTGAAACTGGAGTTTAGAAGGAATTTCACTGAAGGGCCTCATTGAGGGTTTAGGAGTCTGTTTAAAGTCAGAGAAGCAAAGAATCAGTGTCAGTAGGCTAAGAACAGATGGGTCAGGAGACGTGGGAAGGGTCTGGAGGAGGTATGTTGACCTTGGGGAATGGTAGGTATCTGCATAGGCTCCCTCTGCTTTATGTCTACAGAGAGTTACTCTACTCAGGAAGATGGGCAGGGGTGGGGATGAGAGTCACTCATCGTAAAGGCTGGAGACAGCAGGTGGGAATCACCATCAATGTGTGGTCCCTAAAACTAGAACCCCAGGTCAGAGAGAAAAGGTTGCTGTATTGGTGTGTGTGTGTGTGTGTGTGTGTGTGTGTGTGTGTGTGTATGTGTGTGTGTGTGTGTGTGTGTGTGTGTGTGTGTGTGTATGTGTGTGTGTGTGTGTGTGTGAGAGAGAGAGAGAGAGAGAGAGAGAGAGAGAGAGAGAGAAAGAGAGAGAGAGAGAGTGCTGGGTGTTGTGTGTGACTCTGAGGAGTGTAAACAGAGCCTTGTTCAACATGATGCTCTAGGTTGCTGAGCCTAATGTCCCCAACATATCATTTGGAGTAGGCCTTTTTCCACCTCTTCTGGCCCCTGTGCTTGGGATATAACCACTTGGGCCACATCCCCCACACCGAAGCGACCTCTATTTGTCTACATCTTTGGTTTCAGCTCTGGTTTCAGGGAAAGTGATTCATCTGGGAGCTGGCATGAGGCCAGGAGGCTAGGTCAGTCCCCTGAGCAGAAAGTAGCAGTCCCTTCCTACCTCCTTCTGACGGTGCAAGGGAAATTCCAAACTGGGGCCCAGGTCGACTTCACCTTACCCCCTTCCCAGTTTACCTCTAGGAAGACTTTAGCATTGTTGACTTAGACAGCCTGCAGCCAGGTCTGAGGGTGAGGGTCTGGGATGCCTCCTGAAGCAGGTGCCTACCTGAGACCTGCTCCCACGGAGAGAATGTTAACATTGTTCCGTACCGACCCCTCCACAGAGACTGCCCTGTCCCATCTGATGGTGTGTGGCTCTCTCACAGTTTGTGAATGGTCTTGATCACATAATTTATAAGCTGGAGAAATATTCTTCGATTGACATGTGTTTCTTTTCATTAGTCCAACATTGACTTGTATCTACTCTGGGCCAAGTTTATGCCATTGTTCTCAGTGCTTGGGACCCAAAGATGTACACTTATGGTGAAAAAGATATCTCTTGGTCAGTTCTCAATTAGATAAGAGAAAAGGGTGTAGACATGAATTTGTGATTGGGGTGGGGGGAACTGCTACTTACTAATCCAGTTTTTGTTGCTGTTGTTACTGTAACATAATGCCAGAGGCTGGGTACTCAGGGGCTTGATTAGGTCACAAGTTGGGAGGCTGCAATTGATACATATAGCATGGTGCTGGATCTTTAGGGCTGCCTGTCTGCATCTCCTCATTGTAGTGACAGCCCACAGACAGGAACACCAGTGGAAGAGAGGAGCACCAGACAGTACAGGAGGCTAGACTCTGGAGGAGAGGTCTGTCCTCTGGGCCCTGCTCAGAAGAGGTCACATCACCCCTCAACAGTGTCACACTGGGAACTGAGTTCCCAGCACATGATCCCATGGGGACACACTAAAACCACATCCAAACCCAGGCAAGCCATTGTAGAGGAAGGAGCTGACGAGGGAAAGGAGAGAAGGTTTTGTGTATAGAATTTTCTGGGGATTCTGGAAAGGCTCGGGTAGGCAGAAACTGAAGTGGTTCTTGAAGGGTGAGCAAGACAGCCTTATGTAGGAGACCAGAGGGCAAGAGTGTGTCGCAGAAAAACCCTGAGATGAAGACGGTAGCATGGGGACATGGGTAGGTGCTTCAGGAGAACACAGGAGCATGCGCACGTTGTCAAGGAAGCAGCAAGAGCCTGCAGAGGGCTTAGCTTGACAAGCTTTTATTCAGATACCACATGCAATTGCAGTAAGATTTATCTGTAACTCACCCTGAAGGATGAGTATATATTTTTTCTGTCATTCCCACGGAGGCTGCCAGACTTAACAAATACAAACACAGAATATCCAGGTAAGTCTGAACTTCAGAATAATGATCAATATTTGGAGCCATGCTCCAAATATCACATCCTTTGACATTTGTCCAAAATTTAAATTCAGATGGGTTTCCGTTAGGCTCCTAGCACAAGCCCGAGGGAAAATGGCCCCACATCCGTTTTGTTCTCTGACCAGAGAGCAATCACTTACACTTGTTTGTGTGGGGCTGCTCTCTCTGCTTCAATTGGTTAAAACAATGGATCAAAATATACGTGTATCTGGGGAGTCCTGATGTCTGCCTTTCAGGAAGACTGTGAGAAATTGGATCCAAATATCGGTATTTCTTGATGATTAACCATGAGCAATGTTTGCCCCCGTACACACACTCTCCTTTTGAACAGATGCGTCAGATTTCTGAGAATCTGAGCCACCCACTTGCCGGTGCTTGGGGCTCTGCACCGTCAATACCTGCACTTTTCACGGGTTCTTTTGGTGTCTGTAACCATTATGGTTAATGTGTAATTAAACTGGAAAACACCTGCTGGAGGCCAGGGCCCAGACTCTGCTCCATAAACAGCAATTTACTGAATGAGCCAGTAAATAAACAATCCGGGCCAGCCAGAGAGAGGCCACTCCTCACCCCTATAATTTAGAATAAAGTTAACCCCTTAAGAGTTACAGGATAGTATTTAAATAAGGCACACAGAAGAAACCACCTATAAACATAGTCTGAAAGGCTCTCCTTGGAAAGCCCCAGAATGGAGCTGATCCAGGAGGTGGGTGGGAAGGCTTGCAATGGAAACCCCTGGAATCCCGAGGGCTCTGAGGACCAGTAGTTTTCCAGAGGGGTCAGTCACCTGGAAGCCACAAAAAGAAAGAAAACCTTAGAGGACTGGGGGATGTTATGAGGGCCTTCTGGGGGAGACAAGGCTGGGGCTGAGCAGATGGGTTTTCAGATGGGAGAAGGGTAGGTCTCTGGAGGCTCAGAGTTGTGAAGAGCAAGGTGCTGGGCCTCTCCTCCAGACACACATCCTCCCAGACTTTGATTTCAGACTGGGAAGTGATAGAGACATCAGCAGAAGACAGTTTTCCTTCCTCTCTCCCTCCTCTAACTCCTGGAACCTTCCCTTCCCCTTCCCCTTTCTCTCCCCTTTCCTTCCTTCCCTCCCTCCCTCCCTCCCTCCCTCCCTCCCTCCCTCCCTCCCTCCCTCTGTCCCCCTCCTCCTCTTTGTCCTTGTTGCAACTCTGTGGCTTAATCCTTGTTCCTATAAAAGCCTCTGGTGGGTTTGGTTTGGTATGAGTCAATTTTCTCAAAGGCTCATCAGCTCTCAGAGAAATGGCCAAACCAGGTTCCTGACTTGGAAAGGCCTAGAATGTGACCACTGTGATGGCCAAACCAGGTTGCTGACTTGGAATGCTTGGGAGCCAAAGCCTAGAATGCATGTGTGTGTGTGTGTGTGTGTGTGTGTGTATGTGTGTGTGTGTGTGAGACAGCAAGAGCCAGCTCCATCATTCTCCATCTCTGCATGGTTCCTTTGAGACCATCAGCAAGCCCCAGTGGCATTACTGTCCCTGTCCCCACAGCACTGGGGTTGCAGGTGAACAGAGCCACAGCCAGCTTCTATTTCTTTATTTATTATTTGTCTGTCTGTCTGTCTGTCTGTCTGTCTGTCTGTCTGTCTGTTGTGAGTGTTGGGCATTTAAGCTCAGATTCCAAGCTTGCCACTAAGCTGTGTGCCCCTCACAGCCTCTCAACCATCCTGTGTGCATTCTTATAGGCGGCCAAGAAACTGTTGCCGTGAAGGGTGTGAACAAACAAAAGCATCCTTGAAAACTAGGTGGCTAACAGCACATAGTATCCAGATAAGTGCTATTCATAGAGGGAAAAAAAGCTGTGTCCCCTTTAAGAGAAATAAGGTGAGGGGAGACAGGAAAGAGAGAGCACTGGTCCCATGGAAGGATCCAGACCCATGCTTCTTTCTTTCAATGAGCTGAAAACTTCTCCCTCAAACCCTTTGCACTGAGCATCTGTTCCCGCTGGCTTCTCCCAGCAAGATGCCACTGAGCAACCTGTACCTCTGGAGAAGAGCTGAGGCTGTCTGCAGCCACCAGCTCTACAGAGGAGGGACTCTTCTATAATCCTCCCGCACATTGTATGTGTGTATACAGGCAGGGACTCTTATTCCAGGTGAGGGCAGTCACTTCAAACACTGTCACTGCTCCAGACTGAAGACTGTGTTTGCCGTGTGGATGCTGAGTCAAAAGGAATGTCTAGGCCTGTTAGTTCAGGTTACCTACCCCTCCCCCAACTAAATTGTTCAGGACCGCTGACTTTAAAAAGGGAGTAATTAATTTGATTGTTCATCATTCATTAAAGACATATTAACTGAGAGACTGAGAAGTGCCTGATACTGATTCCCTTCCAGCTCAACAAGAATAAGTTCCTAGCTTGCTTAGTCTACTGGTGACTAAAAATGTGTGGTTTGGTACCCGGGACAAATATTGATGTGTTTGAACAATTGCCACTGGGTCTTAAGGAGGAGAGTGGAGCTGTGTGAGACAAGGTTGGGAAGAGTGGAGGCAGAGATACCCAGACCCAGGCAAGGATACAGGATCCCCCAATACACACACACACACACACACACACACACACACAGGTACAGACACATACAGGCACACACACACAGGCACACACACAGACACACACACACAGGCACACACACACAGGCACACACACAGACACACACAGACACACACACACAGACAGGTACAGGTACACACACACAGGAACACACACAGACACACACACAGGCACACACACAGACACACACAGACACACACACAGGCACACAGGCACATACACAGGCACATACACAGACACATGTGCAGACACATACACAGACACACAGACACACACACAGGCATACACACATACACACACACAGGCACACACACAGACACACATACAGGCACACAGAGACACACACAGGCACACAGAGACACACACAGGCACACACACAGACACACACACAGAGACACACACAGATACACACAGGCACACACAGACACACACAGGCACACACACAGACACACACACAGGCACACACACAGGCACACAGACAGGTACACATACAGAAACAATTGCACAGGCACACACATAGACACAAATACAGAGACACACACACAAACACACACAGACACACAGGCACACAAACACATACACAGACACACACAGGCACACACACAGATACACACACAGGCACACACACAGACACACAGACACACACAGGCACACACACAGACACACACAGGCACACACGCAGGCACACACAGACACACACAGGCATACACACAGACACACACAGGCACACACGCAGGCACACACAGACATACAAACAGACACATACTCAGACACACACACAGGCATACACACAGACATACAAACATACACACAAAAAGACACACAGGCACACAGACAATTACACACACAGACACACACAGGCACACACACAGACAAACACACAGACAAACATACAGACATAAGCAGCACATACATGAACACACACACAGGCACACACACACACAGGCACACACACACAGACACACACACATAGACACACACACAGAATCAAATGCACAGGCACAGACACACACACACACACACACACACACACACACACACACACACACACGCCCTGACAAGAAACCAAAAACATGAAGTCCACTCTGTGTTGGCCAGCTACTCACGAGCATGAGGCCTGCCCTGGAACGTGGTTGATACATCCAGCAGCACACCACAGAAGACAACTGACTCTTTGGTCCAGAAGGTGACAGTACAAATAGCTTCTCTGTTAGGGATTGGACATTGCTCCCACTTTCCCTCTAAGTGCTGGGACCCTGCTGGGCTTGGGCTTGGACTGGTCCAGATGTTGGGCATGTTGTCATAGTCTCTGTGAGTTCATATATGCATCACGCCTGTTGTGTTTCTTCAGATTTCTCTACCGTCTGCCACCCTTGCTCTTCCTGCTTCCTCTTCCACAGGTGTCCAGAAGACTTGCCGGAGTGCTGTGATACAGACACTCCCTTTAGTAATGAGTATTCCAAAATCGGTCACTTGCCACCCATTGTCAGTGTGGACCTTTGCGTTACTATCTACTGCAAGAAGGGGTGAGAGCTGAGATGAGAGCTGATATGTGGATCTGTGGGCATAGAAATATGTCATTAGGAATCATTTTATTGCTGTATTCATTTAGCAGAAAAATAGTAGCAGGTTTTTTTCCCCTTCAGGTCTTGATCTATCTAGTCTCAGGTTCTTGGCTTCATTAATGGTGTCAGATACAGGCTCCGTCTCATGGGAGCTATAAGGCTCCACGTCTGAAATCAAGTAAAGAGGCGGGTGGCTACTTCTACAACATCCAAGCCTATTGAATCAGTGGACATATTTTGCAGGTAGGTTAGAGCTCTGAGGATCTGTAGCTGGGTGAGATTGGCAATCGTTCCTGGCTTTTTAAATACAAAAGCACATAGGAAATGCTGCCTAGCTTAGTGGAGCTTACGGCTAGGTAGGGAGAACGACAGGTAAGTGGTAACACCTACAGATATTAAGTCTTGCTGTGTAATCCATTCTTTGTGACCTCCGACGGGCCTCTGCACCCACATAGGGCCAGGTATCTCTCATCCATGCTGTGGATTGCATTGCAGGAGTTTGGAGACATTGTTTCATGATGAACAGTGAGCCTGCCTGCTTCTTGCTTTGGAAGGACACAGAGTCCATATGTCTCCTGAGGTGATATGTTCTACAGACATCCTTTTTTCTCTTTTTTTCTTTTTTGGTATTTTTTTTTTTTTTGAGACAGGGTTTTTCTGTGTAGCCCTGGCTATCCTGGAACTCACTCTGTAGAGCAGACTGTCCTTGAACTCAGAAATCTGCCTGCCTCTGCCTCCCAAGTGCTGGGATTAAAGACATATGCCACCACTGCCCAGCTCCATATACATTCTTAAATAGATCATTTGTAAGTAAAGAAAAGAGGCAGTGCTTCTGTTTCTACAACTCACAGGAAGAAAATGCTTCCCAACAATTACCAGATTATCATCTGAGATGACAATGTTTGTGGAAACAGTGAAAAGATACTAGGTGCCTGAGTCCTCCTCCTCCTCCTCCTCCTCCTCATCATCATCATCACCGTCACCATCATCACCATCATCGTAGTCATCAAGACATGTATGTAGAGGTCTCTCCATAACCTTGGGATTGGTGGTCCTCCTGCCTCAGTCTCCCAAATGCTGAGGATGCCAGCATTCAGTGTGCCATGGGACCTGTCCCAAGGCATTCTTCTCTTTGCTTTATAAAGAATACAGTCTGGGGGGAAAACTACCCCGAGCCAGGGTATAGCGGTAGCTAGAAGGGCAGATGATGGTACCCAGATCCATCCAATAGTGTGAACACCCACGTGTCTCGGAGCAGGCGTGTTACAGGACAGTCACCCTGGGGTGACAAGGTGGCAGGGATCGGCAGGGAAGCGTGCCACCTCCAATTCAACATGATGGTCTGAGGGAAGGAAGGAAATGGAAATCCGTAGCGGATCTTTTTGAACAAATCTCTGATCAACATTTCCACAACCCTCATTTCATTTAATATACGAACTCATTTTATTTTCACTGTGACAAAAGATGCATGATATAAAATTTGCCTGGGGGCTGGTGAGATGGCTCAGCGGGTAAGAGCACTGACAGCTCTCCTGAAGGTCCTGAGTTCAAATTCCAGCAACCACATGGTGGCTCATAACCATCCGTAATGAGATCTGATGCTCTCTTCTAGAGTGTCTGAAGACAGCTACAGTGTACTTATATATAATAATAAATAAATCTTTGGGCCAGTGAGAGCAGGGACTGCGTGAGCAAGGTTAACTGGAGCGAGTGGGGCCGAGGGCAGAGTTGACCGGAGCGAGCAGATGTCCTAAATTCAATCCCCAACAACCACATGAAGGCTCACAACCATCTGTACAGCTACAGTGTATTCATATACATAAAATAAATAAATAAATAAATCTTTTTTAAAAAATAATTTTTTTCAGTGGAAACTATCTTACATTTTATGCATTTTGAAGAGACATTAAGCTCCTGATATCTACTTCTAGAACTTTCCCATCACGCCTAACAGAAACCCTTTACGCATTAGCAATTCTCTAGCTCCTCCCCCTCCCCCTCCCCCTCCCTCACCCCCACACTTGACAACTGTGGGAATCCACTCCTAGCCTCTGTGGATGTGTGTGTTATGGATACGCATCATAATCTTTTTTATGTTAGTAGCTTTCATCTCCCCATTTTACAGACAAAGAAGCAGCACTTCAGAGCAGTCCATGTACTCTGGTCCAGGTCCCAGAGGCCGATCGTGAAGAGGGCAATGGATTCTGCACTGAGCAGGAAAGAAAGGAGGAAGGTCACTCACAGATAGGGACCACAGGCTCACACACCTGGTTGACATGTTCCACGGCTGGACCAGGACTGAGAAGGGTTTCCAGAGAGAGGGGGAAGCCATCTTGGCAATAGGGCAGGCTCCAGCAATGGGAGCCATCTTTGCTGTAGTGGTAGCTGGCAGTCCAAGACCAGTGTAGCCTCTGCAGTCCTGCCTGTGGAGGCCTCTAGAGCAGCGGCCTCAGACGGCCCCCTCCTTCCAGTCCCAACAGCTTTGCTCTCTGGGGTCTCTCCATGAGCAGGCTGGCCAGGCCACTTCTCTTGGAGAAGCAGACATGCTTTTTTCTCACACAAGCCAGTGGCCCCAGGCTGCTCGAGGAGGGGCAGTTCATGAATGGCCTCGGATCAGAGGTATCTGGTCCAAGTTGTGTGAGCCTTTTGTTCCCTTTTGTTCCCTTCCTGGGAATGTGGGAGAAGCTGGGCGGACAGCTTGCATGCCCACTGTGGCCTGAGGCCCTGAGGCTTTGTCCTCTTCTCAGAACCTTACACAGGCTATGAAGGGACACTCTCTGGCCCTTCGTCTAGGCCACAGAGACTCGCAGAGCATCTTGTCTTGCTCTTGTGTGTGTTTATGGTGGGTGTTTGGGTGTGTCTCTCCATTGTTTCTAAAGCCTAGAGGCTCATGGCTTCTTTCAGACTCTTGGGCCCTCACTTTCCCAGCATTGCCCTGCAGTAGGAAAAGTGGGCTTCAGAGTGGCTCCACCTAGCGTCCATGGAGGGACCCTCCCCTTTTGGGCATTGCTTTCACTCAGGATATGACACCCATTTGGCCCTGAGGGTCCTCGGAAGGGCTACGTTTGCAGCAAGCAGAGTGCTCCAGATGGGCTGTGCTGAAGCAGATGTTGACGGGGTCTGCCAGCCCCCCGGGGCCTCTGGAACTCGATCGTGACAGCATCTGTCTGTGTCTGCTCCCACCAGATGGATGAGCTAGGAGGTAAGGCATGAGGCTTCCCCCAGGCAATGTCTGTCTGTGAAGGTGACCCTGCAGATGTCTGTCCACCTCCCCCGTACTTCATCTCTCTAGAAGGAATTTCCAGCAGTAACCTGACCTCGTGGGTGAACCCTACTCCTTGGGGTCAGGACTATGACTTGCAAGTTCCTGGCTGGGGCGAGTGGGGGTGGAGGGGAAGGGTGGGCGCAGGAGATATCTGCTGGCTGACAGGGTTCTGTCGACAGAGCGGAGCAGAGCTGGGATCGGAGCGCCCAGCCACAAATGGCCACGTGAACTTAGGCAGACAAATCCTTTTGCTCCGGGGAGTCCCCATCTTGTTTTTACAGGGGCGCTTTACTACCGATCTTGGTCAGTTGTGTTGAGGCTTAACTGAGAAGAGGCACAGAGAGGAACCCAGATAAAATATAGCATATGTAAATACTTACTCTTTGATAATTATATTATCATCAACCTCTGTAAAAAGAATGGCTAAATGTGGAGTGGGGTGTGGTGCAGACATCGGAAGCCCCAGCACTCAGAAGGCTGGATTCCGTGTTTGAAGCCAGCGAGGGCTACCTGGCAAAAATCCCACCTCACGCAATGAAGCTAATAAGCAGAGTGAGCAGCTTTATGGAGGGAAGCTGAGTGTCTTGGAGCCCTTTCCTGGGACACTCCTCTGCAATTGTCGCACTGGTTATTGCGTCTGAGTCATAGGGGACCCCAAGCTTTATGCTAATGACCCTCAGTAATCTCCCTGAGAAGCAGGCTTCTCAGGTGCTGTCTTACTCAGGGTTTCTATTTCTGCACAAACATCATGACCAAGAAGTAAGTTGGGGAGGAAAGGGGTTTATTCAGCTTACACTTCCACACTGCTGTTGATCACCAAAGGAAGTCAGGACTGGAACTCAAGCAGGTCAGGAAGCAGGAGCTGATACAGAGGCCATAGAGGGATGTTTCTTACTGGCTTGCTTCCCCTGGCTTGCTCAGCTTGCTTTCTTATAGAACCCAGGACTACCAGCCCAGGGATGGCACCACCTTGATCACTAATTGAGAAAATGCCCCACAGCTGGATCTCAAGGAGGCACTTCCCCCAAGTGAAGCTCCTTTCTCTGTGGTAACACGAGCCTGTGTCAAGTTGACACACAAAACCAGCCAGTGCACGTACAGTCTTCTTCGTACTAAAGGCTGCAGGCTGTATATTGCTCCTGCAGCTGGGAAGGCCAGCCCCGCCCCTCCAGCCCCGCCCCTCCAGCCCCGCCCCCTCCAGCCCCGCCCCCTCCAGCCCCACCTGCTTTGGGTCTGAGTGGCAGCTTCACCCCTAGCCGCCCATGCTACTGTAACCCAGGGCAGGTATCTCTACCCTCCCTGCCTTTGTTTCACTGTTCATAAGAGATTCAGCTCTCAGTTTACCTAGCCGCGCAGGGCCACAGGGGAGGACAATGACACCCATGGGGAGGACTCAGGAAGAGCACACCTGAGGGACACACAAGAGGGAGGGAAGGCCTCCCTAGCTCTGAGTCCTCTGTTCCTCTTGGTTTACCAGAAACCATCTGGACTCAGGCAAGGTTAAGGCGGCATGCTCTCCTTGTAGATCCGGAAGACGGAAGACGGACGGCGGCGGTAGGAGGGAGGAAGAGAGGACACTTCTTGCTGATCCTGGGTGATAGTTTTCTTCCTGCCTGCTCACCCGATATCATTCTTTATCTGGCTGAGACGTGTGGGTCAGACACCTGCTTTCACATCACACTGAAGGAGACAGGTTAGGGGAGATACCGACCTTGTCCGGGTCTCAGCCAGCACGAATGAATGAATCCGGGATCAGCATCAGGTCTGTATGAAAAGCCCATGATTCCCTAGTATCTTTCTATCATCCGGGTCTTAAACAGAGGGAACCGACATTTCAGACTTAGCCATTTCATCTTTATCAAGACACATTTTCTAAGCTGCCCTAGGTAACCGCTTGGTAGACTATAAAGACTAAAACCTAGGCTCTCCCTTGCCAAACCCCAACCTGCCCGGGAAGCTTGTAGGTCAAATTGCTGACACGGAGCTGAGGCTCAACCAGGCACATGTCCTGGGGATTTGGCTGTCCATGACCATCACTTATGGACATAGTCAAGGCAACAAGACTCGTGGCTGACTCTAGAGTGGTAACTACTTTGCATTAACAAGTTTTACTTTTACAAAGAGGTGGGGTGGGGTGGGGTGGGGTGGGATTACCTTTTGCTATCCTTCACATTACAAACCACCTAGAAATCAATGCACCTAGAAGCCAATCTCCCAGAAGGTTCATGAATGGCTGGCCAATAGGTTTGGGCACCCGACAGCCCTCAGTGTGAAAGTCGGGTAAATGGAAGCCCAGGAGATAGGGAGATAGCCCAAGCGTAAGGAGAGAGGCTATTGTGTAATAACCTGTGGTTATTTTGTGATTTTTATTATATTATGTGATTTTATTGCTTTGCATCGTAACCAAATACACATAAAACTTACCACTAAAATGATTATAGAAGTGACATTAAGTTCATTTACTGGGTTGTACAGCCATCATCACTGTCTGGGTCTAGAACTCCCATCAGTCCTAACAGAAACTTGGTTAACATTAACATTAATAATCCAGTATCTTGCCCCAGTGACTCAGGGCCTGGCTGCTCTGCTCAGGAAACAGATTGTTTATACTGGAAGACTCGCTTCTTCTCTGTCGCTAACCCCAACCTGCCCAGGAAGCTTGTAGGTCAAGTTGCTGACACAGAGTTGAGGCTCAACCAGCCACTTGTTGAGTGATGGAAGCCCACCTTTGGGCTCATCTCTAGACAGGGAACAGTAGCATCAAGTAGCATCCAGAAGCTTCTACTTGTCACTGAGAGACCCCTTATATGACCTGGGGCTCTAGCTCAAGGAAAATGGAACGTCTCCATGTCCTGTTCCCTGCATGTATGTACTAAAGCTCAGGAAGAAAGCTGGCTCCCAGCAAATTCTAGTTACTGACCTCTAGGAATAGATGAGCTATTTAGAAGTGGCATCAGGTTAGCTCCATAGTTTTGCCGAGGTTGGTGTGCCCATCAGTGTAACTGGGACCTTGTGGAGGCTAGGAAAGAGGTGGCCATTCGAAACAACACTCTAGAGTGCCTACTGTATACAGAGGCTGCGAACACCACTGTGTCTGTTCTGGGAGAAGAGAAGACAGGCCTGGGCCTCAAGGGGATCTTGACATGGGGGGCAGGGGAGCAGGTGCTTGGGGCCAAAGTCCCCACACGAGGATGCTATGGAAGGAGAAGGAAGGCTGTGAGCATTTCTCACGATCAGTGACAATTGCGAGGGTCCTGAAGACCTATCTCAGGTCTGTCCGTGGGCGAGGTTGAGGTCTGTTCTAAAGAGAGGCAATGGTGCCGTGGCATGACGCGAGGGGAGCTGTCACTAGGATGGTCCAGCTGTGTGAGTTAGGAATCCGAGGAGAGAAGTAGAAGGGGGGAGGGGAGCGGCAGGAAGGAGGATGGGCTTCACAGTAGTGAATATCCTGAGCACACGGATTTCCCCCTGAACACCCGGAGCACTACACCCTGCTGGGACAGTCCCGTCGTAGTGATGTCGCAGTGCAAGGCCTTCCTCGTGCATGTGTATGGAGCTGGCGAGTCCTATGTACTATGTACGCTGCACAGGGCTCGATGACGACTGCCTTGTGCATTACTGCCCAATGCGGTTAATCACCCTTTAAAGCTTCCTCACCTTGTATAAAAGCCATTGTAAAACAGTGTCCCGTGTGTGACCGGGGCAGCCTCGGCCTCAGGAGGCCACACACAGCAGAGCGGTCAACTGATATCATCCAGGTTCACGAGGGGACAATCTGTGAGGCTCACACAACTTCTAAGTTGCCTTCAGCCATGTTTCCGAGACAGTCTCTTCACTGTTCACAACGGTCACTCTGCTGTCCTGTCCCTGAGTGCTTGCTGTGTGTCTGGGGACTTGAGTGCTCTCATGTCACTCTGTCACGAGTGCCTTTGTTAGCCCAGTCTTACAGATGGGGAAACTGAGGCCCAGGACGATAATAACTAGCTGGGTTTGGATTGGGGTGCCTGCTCAAAGGTCTTGTGGGGCCTGCCGTTCACCTAGTGTGGGGCAGCATGGAGCCCAGGGAGGAGGCCGGTGTCTCTAATCTCAGCCATTCTGAAATAACTTGCCTCTGAGGTTGGTGTTTACGCACTGTTTCAAGGGCAGGTTGTTGTGCTATGCTGTGGTGTGCTCTGTGTGTGTGTGTGTGTGTGTGTGTGTGTGTGTGTGTGTGATATAAATGAGCTCTTCGAAGGCTCTGATCACAAAACATGCAAGGTTTGTCATGAAGACCCTCATTTCAACTGACTTAGCCTTTCCACTTTGGGTGGCCCTGGTGAATGTTACTCTCCATTCTGAGTGTCATGTTTCCTTCCTAGAGGAAGCAAGAATGCTTTACGGGGGTGGGGGGGATGGGGGGCGACTTGGTGGCACCAGATCTGCCTAGGACTTAGGGTGAAGTTCAGAATCCTGGGGTCCAAGTGGAAGACAGCCTTGCTCCTAGGATAGCCTCTGTAACAAAAGGCAGATGAAACCAAGCCCAGGCTCCTCTCCAGGGAGGAGCATATGGAGTTGTTACCTTAGGCAGGTCTTTTATCCCTTCTATTCAGATGGGGAAACTGAGGCCTAAAGAAAGAGCAATGCAAACAGATTAGGAGTCCGGGCCTACTTGAGTGGCTGACTGAAGAGCTCGCAGGCTTTCTCCCTTTCTCACCCTGTGAGCTAACTACCCTACCATCATCCTGTTTTATGGATGACAGGCTCAGAGGAGTGGAGTTCCTTCCCTGGGAACACAGCAGATCCATGCAGCACTGGGTTGGCACCCCGACCTCTCTCACTCCTCAAGGACAACCTTCCATCCTGGTTCATCTCTGAGGAGAGTGAGGCCCAAGGATGAGGGAAACCCGTGGTCATCCAGCCCTGTGATTTCCAGGGCCACTTGCGGTGTGTGGGTCACAGCGAGGGAGAAACAAGGAGGGCGTGTCCCGCTTTTCTTATCTTGTTCTTCCAAGCCCTGGGCATAAAAACCCACTCTAGTGTCAGAATGCATGCCAAGACAAACACGGGAGGCTGGGTCAACTTGTGAGATCCTCTTGACCTTGAGCAAACCACTTATTTATAAAGTGGGATGGTGATCCCTGCTAGCCTCTGGGGATGCTGAGGAGAGAAGGCTGTGTGACCAGCCCAGACCTGTCTGACTCCACCAGTGGAGGCGGTACAAGAAGCCTTTATACGTCCATCTGTCCATCCACCCACCCACCCACCCACGTATGTATGTATATATGTATGTATATGATCTATGTATGCATGCATGCATGTATCTATGATATATGCATACATGTATGCATGTATCTATCTATAGATCATGTATCTATGATGTATGCATACATGTATGTATGTATCTATCTATAGATCATGTATCTATGATGTATGCATGTATGTATGTATCTATCTATAGATCATGCATCTATGATGTATGCATGTATGTATGTATGCATCTATCTATCTATCTATCTATCTATCTATCTATCAATCATTCATCTATTTATTTATTTTGCTGTTCTCTTCCCTGTGGCTCCCCTGCACTCCCCTCTCTGGACCAGCAGTTAGCACCTCTATGACTGGTCTGTCCAGTTGGACCACATTTCTCCCAGATCCCTAGCTCAGCAACTAGTTTTTCCCTCTCTGGAGACCTCTGACTTCTTCACCCACCTGCTTTCATCCCCTGAGGGGACATTCCAGAGCAGACAACCTGACTGTCTGCTTTTGTGATGAAACCCAAAAGTAAGTCCTGGAGTATTTGCTAGACCTGTGTGCAGTGCATTTAATCTTTGCAGCCACCCCGTGAATTTGATCCTTTGTTCATTTTTGATGGAAGCCAGGCCCTGGAAGGTGTCTTTTCAGGGTGGGGGTAGGTGTGGGTGTGGGTGGGGTGGGGCATGCAGCTGGCCAGAGGGGTGTGCCGGAAAGGCAGCTAGCTGCTTTCTTCCCCAACAGCGCAGCGCAGCAGGTACTTCTTTCTGACCGGCTTGTCTGTGCTCCACACTTGTAACAGAGTCTGAACAAACATGAACGTTGGCCCCGGAGTGGCTGCCTCATCTCCACGCTTCTAGGACTTTTCAGTCCTCAGAAGAAATGGAGCAGCCTTGCTGCCTGTCAGCTTCAGCCCATCCTTTAGGGGACAGGAGCCCCATGCAGAAATTCGGATTCTCCTGACCTTGAGCTACCCTAGATACGGTAGGGCCTAGAGGAGGGCTCAAGTGGTCAGAGGCCTTAGTCTGCATTCTGGGGGCCGCCTGTGCAAGATAGTCTCTTGGGTAGGCAAGATCACAGGAATAGCTTTGGGCCCAGCGTTCTCCGTGACCAGCACTTGGTCCTGGCTAGGTTTTTCAACATGCCTCACTTTCTTGATCTTTAAGATAGTTATCAGCACAGCGGTGCAATTGCTCAAAGTGCAATTGCTCAAAACCCCAAGTCCTAGACAGGACTGATTTTGTAATTTGCAGGCCAACCTGAACAGTGGCATGGTTCCTTTGTTCACAAGTCACTCCAAGTGTCAATAAAAACAAACCTCGAGCCGTGTCAGTCAGGGATCCTGCGGGCACAAAGTCCCCACAGTCACCTGAGTTGAGAGCTGGGTGTGGCTCAGGACCTACTTTTGGCTGCCTGGCCCACCCACCGGTGAGAGCTAGAGGCGTATACGATCCTTTCGGCAGGGAGATTGCTCCATCTAGCGGCAAAAGGGAGAACAGCACCAGCATCTCGCGTTTTAGGTGGACATGCAGGCAGAGTTACCCCTGTCTATTTCTTATCCGCAGTAAGTGACCATATCTTTCCCATTATCCTCTAGGATGTCCAGGTCCCTCCCTTTCACTAGTTCTTTGGCCCAGTCTTTTCCTGATTTTTACGTCAAGTGAAAAATTAGAATATAAAAATTTACATTTTAAAACAAATATATATCTTCGATAGAGATCAACATTCTTTTACCTGAAAACCTTCCAACTAAGTATTTCAGAATTTTAACCTTTTTTTCCTTCCATATTTTAAAAAGGAGATGCTACATTAACCAGCAAAGGTCTGTGACAGCATTCTGTTCCCTCACAAACACAACTAGTGAGAAGATTGTTTCTGTTCATATGAGACTTGAGAGCAAATTAGTTCTGCCAAGCTTATGAAAAATCCTGGTTTCAGAATTTTGTGGATTTTGAAGTTACAATGACAGATGAAGGAAAGCCAACTTTTATCATTGCAAGACCCGAATGATTGCTTAAACAAAGAACCTGTTTTTATAAATTAAAAAAAAATCACGCAATTAAAAAAATACATTATGAATTCAGACGTGTTTTCCCTTCCGTTTTCTCTTAGCTCAGCAGTGCTAAACCTATCCACACAGAGCACAAACCAGGTTCTACATGGCCAGGGTCTATTTAAACACACCCTCACCCATAAGAAGGGAGTATCATTGTCCCTTAGGAGAATTATAAATGGAGGGAGAACATCTCCTGATTACTACCAAGGAGGCTGAGCTTACTTTTCAAGAAGCATAATTTCACTTGTGAGTAATTTTCCCCTGCAGAGACACAGCTAGGCAATTTTTACTAACGGGTGATGTGTTCATCTCCAAATAGCCCAGTGGTTCACAGACTTGATAATGCTGCGATCTGTTTATACAGTTCCTTATGTAGTGGTGACCTCCAACCATAAAATTACTTCATTGCCACTTCATAACTGTAATTTTGCTACTGTTATGAATCATAATGTAAGTATCTGATATGTGGCCCTAAAGGGGTTGTGACCTACAGATTGAGACATACTACTTTAGAAATTTGGTGGGTTTTTTTTTCATCATAATGATTTTATCAGGTTTGAAGATAAACAGGTTACCATCATATTCCTAGCTAGTCACAGTACTAAAAAATTTTTTTCAAAACATCCGTCGACTTTCATAAAATCCTATCTGCTCAGAAGTCAAAATTATTCCAACTAAAGATACCGTGCTTGTAAAATCACTTGTATCTTTCTGTATGTAGCGATTTCTTCTGCAGAGTGCGAAGAATGCTTTCGCGGAGGAAGAACGAAAGTGGAGCATGCGCAGCACTGGCTTCTGTAGGTCTGAGGACGGGGACTGCAGCTGAAGACCCTCAAGGGGCTGATGGGATACTCTTAGGGGGAAAAGACTATAAATGTGGAGAGAAATGGAGGAGATGGCCACCTCCTGTGCCGAGGCTGGTGTCATTAGACACAGTGGCCTTGCAAACTGAGGTCCGGATGCTGTGGAAGTGCCCGGAGAGCCGGGAGACTGCCCAGGCACCGTCCTGTTCTCAGGTTCTTTACTCCATGAATGATGGAGTTGAAATCACTAAGTCAGATTAAGTTTTCTTCCACCATTTATGCTAACACCTCCCAGGCATGACCCAGGATGCTCGCTCACATCTGCTAAAGTCCGGAGCTGCTGCGCTCGGTACAGGGCATCTTACAGAGACCCTGTGCTTCTTTCTACCTCATTGCCCACACTGGTAGCTTTGCCAACGTGTTTGATGTCACCGAGGAGCATTTCCACCTTGGGAAGTGAACCATCTAGCACGACTTTCTCTGATGACCTAACAGTACCTGAAGAGCTTGGCCCTTCCTGTACAGTGACACAGTGACACAGTGACACAGTGACCTTTACCCTCGCTGGATGGTCCCTGTAGGAACGGTTGTTCTGTATCGCTGGCATTCTCAGCCTATGCAAATGAGTGGTGTTATTCCACGGTGTTCAAAGAAGTTCTCCTGGGGATTCCACAGGCCACTCCTCTGTAGCTCCATGATTTCATGTACAACTGGTCCTCACTGGGTCTAGAAACACTAACCCCAGCATAGCAAACGGCCCTCTCTTCCATCTCCTTCCACCTCGTTAGGACGTTCATTCAGTCTTATAGCTCTCGTTGTCTTGTACAATATGTCTGGATGCAAATGACCCTGGTAGACAGTCTTACTTCTTGGTTAAATAAGTACACCATGTAATTTTTGTCACCTCTAACTACACCTAACCACTCTGAGAGGTAGATTTGTGAGGATCCAGAGAAATTCCTGTCTTGGAAAGCTCTTGAGACTCAGTAATTACAAAAGATCTTTTCTGGATATTATGTGGTGTGTGTGTGTGTGTGTGTGTGTGTGTGTGTGTGTGCGTGTGAAGGCTGGAGGTCTATGTCAGATATCTTCCTCTGATTTACTTATCATCATCACCATCACCATCACCATCACCACCACCACCATCATCACCATCATCGTCATCATCATTGAAATGGGCTTTCTCACTGAATCTAGAGCTCACTGATTGATTAAACCAGCTGGCCAGTAAGGCCCAAAGTTTCTCCTGTCTTTGCCTCCCCAGCTCTGAGGTTCCTGGCACATGCTGCCACCCTGGCTTTGCTCATAGATTTTGGGTATGCAAAGGTAGGTCCCCCCATTTGCACAGTGAGCACTTCACCCACTTGTTCCTTTTGCCATCTCCACAGAGTAGTGTAGTCTCCAACTGTAATCTCAATATGAGCTGGGGGTGAACGAAGACCCCCAGGTGGTAACAAAAAGAAATTGTTATCAGAAGCATAATTGATTTTAGAAGCATCTATTTTGTGTGCCAATAGTTTATTCATTTTCATCGCCAAGTAATATTCCATTGCGTTGTCTATGCATCGCCCATTGTCAGACATTTGAGTTATTTTTTAGTTATCTATTTGTTAGAAAAAGCTATTGTTAACTTTTGTGAATATATGTGCTTCCATTCCACTTAAATATGGAGGAGGGAAATGGGTGATAATTGGGTAGGTACACATTAAACTTTTAAAGCAGTGGTTGTTAACCTACCTAAAGCTGAAACTCTTTAATTAATACAGTTCTTTGTATAGTGACCGTAACCATAAAGTTATTTCATTGCTGCTTCATAACTGTGATTTTGCTACTGTTATGAATTGTAAGGTAAATGTCTGATATGCAGGATATCTGTCTGCTATGTGACCCCCGTGAAAAGGTTGAGAACCACTGTCTTAAAGAAGGGGTGAGATTTCTCTTCTCCTTTAATCTTTCCTATAAACATCCTCATGGGAACATCCAGAGATGTGTTTCCATGGTGATTATTAAAACACTTTAGATTTCCTCTGCTGTTTCTTTAAAACAGTGGTTTTAAACACATTCCCACCAGCAGAGAGTAAGTTGGAATTCCTCCACGCCCTCGGCCAGCACCACATGTGACCAGTCTGAACCGTAGCTAGTTTGGCTAGTGTATGGAGGTTCACGTTTTTAACGTGTGTTCCCTAATGCTAATAAAGATTGCCCTTCATGCTCAACCTCGCTTCTGCTTGGGTGAAGTAACCTTTCGATTTCTTTAATCTATTAAAAGGAGGGTTTTTTTTTTTTTTCTTATTGAGCTGCAAGAATTCTTTGTAAATCGTGGATCTGAGTTCTAAATGAAACACGTGCTGTGCAGATATTTTCTCACTATTTAGCTTGTCCCTCCAGTTTCCTCGTGGAGATGTTTAAACAGCAGATGTTCTGAAGAACTCAAAAGTTCTAAAAGAGAAGAAATGAGAGGAGCTAAGAATGCTAATTGCCCCGATTTAATCAGGATACATTGTACGCACACATTAAAAATTACACTGTACTCCTTAAATATATGCACGTGTGACATGTCAATTAAAAAGAAAAATTAAAATAAAAACAAAAAAAAATAAAGAGCAAGCGTTTTTCATTCTGATAGAGTTCATTTTGTCATCTTGCACGTCTGTGATTGTCCTGTGTGAGAAATGTTTGTCTAAGTAACATTATAGACTTTCTCCTACACTTTAAAGTGTAGATTTACGTTTGCATGTATACATACACACACACTTGAGTTTTAAGCTTATCATTCATTTGCGCTAATTATTTTTTCATTAATTAATTCATTCATTCACTTTCCATCCTGATCTCAGCCCCATCTCCTCCCTCTCCTCCCAGGCCCACCGTTACACCCCCATCCCCGTTTCCCCTTACTTTTCTCAGAGAAGGGGAGGCTCACCATGGGCACTAACCTATCCTGGCACATCAAGTTGCAATAGAACTAGGCACATCCTCTCCCACTGAGGCCAGACAATGCAGCCGGCTACAGGGAACGGATCCAAAGGGAGGCCACAGAGTCGGGACAGCGCCCCCCCCCCTCGTTGAGCTAATTCTTGTATAAGGTAAGGTACCTGTGTTTTTGTTTGAATGAGAATGTTACCATAGGTTCCAGTGTTTGAACAGCTGACAATGCTGTTTAGGGACCTTAGGGCAGGTGCAGCCTTGTTGGAGGAAGCACATTGCTGGGGATGGGTCTTGAGAGTTTATAGTCTTACTTCACTTCCGGTTCATAGTCTTACCTCACTTCCGGTTCACACTCGGGCCTTCTCAGCTCCCTGAGTTGGCCACTGGCCGCCACATCTCAGGCTCCATCATGGGCTCTCCCTTCGGTGCCATAAGACAATAAACTTCCTGGGGCTTTACCCCGGCAACAGAGAAGTAGCTCACAGTATCTTTTCTTCATACATAGACTTCCGATTTCCCCAGTGCGGTTTCTGTTTTTAACTATTCTCTCTGTGTCTTGTTTATTGCAGCTTAATAATAAAACTAGAAATTAAGGAATGCTAGGCCATTCATTTTGTTGTTGCTAAAAAAAAATAGTTTGGGATAGCTTAGGTAAGTCCTTTAACTTCCATAGTAAGTGTGGAATAATTTTATCAATTCTGAGAGTTAAAAGCCCGCTTGGATTTTAGTCGGAATTGAATCTATGGGTGGATTTGGGGAGACACCCCTGACACTCAGTCCTTCAACCCCAAACACTTTCACTTTTTCCATTTGATTGTTTTAAACTTCCATGGAGCAGAACTTTAACTGTGTTAATTGTTCAGATTTTAGTGATTTTGTTAATATTTGTTATTTGTGTCAGCATTATGATCGGTAATGTTTTTATAATTTTAATTTATGATTGTTTCTACTGTAATTAAGTTTTGTGTACAGATCACAAATTCCATCTTCTTACTGAACACAATTATTAGCTACAGTATGTATGTATGTGTGTATGTGTGTGTATATATGTATTTGTGTATGTATGTGTGTATATGTATGTATGTGGGTGTATGTGTGTGCATATGTATGTGTATGTATGTGTATATGTATGTGAGTATGTATGTGGGTGTATGTGTGTGTGTATATATGTATGTGAGTATATATGTATGTGTGTATGTATATATGTATAAATGTATGTGTGGTGTATGTATGTATGTATGTGTATGCATATGTGTGTATGTGTATATATGTATGTGTGTATGTATATGTGTATGAATGTATGTATGGTGTATGTATGTGTGTATGTATGTATGTATGTATGTGTATGCATATGTGTGTATGTGTATATATGTGTGTATATGTATGTGAGTATGTATGTGGGTGTATATGTGTATGTGTGTATATATATATGTGAGTATGTATGTGTGTATGAATGTTTGTATGTATGTATGTATGCATGTATGGTGTATGTATGTATTTGCATATGTATGTATGTATGTATGGTATATGTATGTATTTTTGTATGTATGTATGTTTGTATGCATGTGTATGTGTGTATGTATGTGTGTATATATGTATTTATGTGTATGTATGTGTGTGTTTGTATGTATGTATGCATGTGTGTGTATGTATATGTGTAGGTACATATATATATGTATGTATATATTTGTTTGTAGTTTTCACTGGGTTTTCTGAAAGCATTTTCATGTCATCCGAGGGAATAAACTTGTACTTCACCCCTTTTCATCCTTATCTCCATGCCTTTGTTTTCTTCCTTGCCTTAGTGTGCAGGCCAGAGCCTCCAGTGCAAAACAAAGTATGAGTGGCAAGAGTGAGTGCTGCAGAGTTCTGCAGTCTAGCTCGGTGCCTCTCGGCCCTCCTGATGCTGCGGCTCCTTAATACAGCGCCTTACGTTGTGGTGACCCCCAATCATAAAATTATTTCCTTGCTAATGTATAGCTGTAATTTTGCTACTGTTCTGAGTCATAATGTGAATATCTGATATGCAGGATATCTGATATACAACTCCCAAAGAGGTCATGGACTACAACCTGAGAACCACTATTCTAGGGGCAAAGCACCCAGCCTTTAACTGTAAACGTGATGCTGACGCTAGATTGTTTTGATAGGTGGACTTTATTATATTATGGGATATCTCTTCAGTTCTGATCACTGAAGAATAAATTTCAAATTATTTTTTTATATCTGTTGGGGTGGCTATATTATTATTTTTTCTTCTGATAACGTGCTAAACGTTTTCAGAAGATGTTAAATCAGCCTCGTGTTCTTGAAGTAAACTCTACTTAGTTAAAATATGTCATTGTATTTTTAATATTACTGTGTTTGATCTGGACGTAATTTTGCCTATGTTTATGAGAGATTTAAGTCTTCAATTAAACATGTCCACGCTACTGTATGTCTGCATCAGGCAAATGCCGGCCTTCTAAAATAGTTGGGACTGTAGTCTTTCATCTTCTTTTTCAGGAAACAATTGATGATGGGTTCATCTTATTTTTCTTTAAATATTGGATGGAATTCTCCAATGAAGTCATATGAACCTGGAGCATTTTTCCCCATTTGGTCAATTTGTTCTATTGTTTGTAATTTTTAAGTGTGGTGAAATATGCAGTCATCACGTTACCCATTGACCTTGCTTCAGATGGAGTCTTGCTATGCTGACTGGCTTTGTATTCAGGTTTAAGATGTCCTCCTGCCTCACCTTCCTAGGTAGTTCCCACACAGGTATATGCCACCACACTGGGCCCTTATTATTGTAACCATTTTTTTTTTGAGACAGGGTTTCTCTGTGTGGTCTTAGCTGTCCTGGAACTCACTTTGTAGACCAGGCTGCCCTCAACTCAGAAATCCACCTGCCTCTGCCTCCCAAGTGCTGGGATTAAAGGTCTTAACCATTTTTAAGGGCATAGTCCAATAGTGTTAAGTACATTCACAGAGTTATTCTACCATCTTCCAGAACGTTTTTCACTGTAAAGACTGAAGCTCTATGCATTCTAAAACAAGGTTTGTTCCTTCTTCCTCTACTGACTGAGTTTATGGCTGGTTGATCTTTAACTAAAGTTCCAATAAGGTACAGTGGTATCTGAACTGTTCAGGGAAAACCATTGGGAAAACATGTAGTCATTCAAAATAATCAAACCAAGTCCTTATTTCAAACACACAACATCAATTTATAGGTTAATAAAATTTAAATGTAAAAGGTAAAACTGAAATCAGCTTATAATCCATCGTAGCAGGGAAGGCATAGCAGCAGAAGTTCGAGGGAGCTGGTCAGATCACATCCATGATCTGAGAGCAAAGAACCTATGCAAACTTTCATTCATCTCCCCGTCTCCACTCGTACGCAGTTCAAGATTGCCTGCTTAGCAAATGACACTGCCCATAGTGAGCAGTTTTTCCATCTCAGTGTAATCATATGCCCCCCATAGACCAAACACATTAACTCACTGAGATTCTTTTTCAGGTCATCCTAGATTGTATCTCATTGGAAGTTAAAATTAACCATTACATGTGGCATATGACAAGACGTAGATTACAGAAGATCCAAGTAAACTTCCTGAAGCAATGAAAAAGGAAGTTATTGGTATTTGTTGATGCATGTTCCCCAAACACTAGAGCTGCGTGTAGCTTCAGATGAAGATAGAGGTAGCAATTTAGTGACATCAAGAGTCAACTCCTCACAGAGTGTGGCCGCTCATTCTGCATGTGGGAGGCAGAGGCAGGTGGATCTCTCTAAGTCTGAGGCCAGACTGGACTACATAGCAAGTTCTGGGCTAGCCAGAGGACACAGTGAGACCCTGTCTCAAATATAAAACAAACAAAGAGTCCACTTCTCTTCATTTCTTTGCCTTTATGTCTGCATCATATGTTGACCTTGTAGATTATAAAATAGTTAAGTGTGGATTGTATATTTTACATGGTTCAGCAGAAAAATAAACAACTTCATTGCATTATTGTGCTCAAAAGTCTTAACACTGTTGGTATTGAAATTGGTTCCTGTTTTAAGTCTATTCCCAAGCCAATCCTTGAAGCCAGGGGAATGGGAGGTAATGGTTGGTTGGCCTGGCATACTTCCATGTGCTTCATCCATAGATCTGGAGTGTAGTCATCTCTCCAGCATTTTATGGGTCTTCAAAGTCCCACCCAGTGGGGTTGGCTGCCTTCAGAGTGTCCTCGACTTTGAGTTTTAGACTAGAGCACAGAGCTTGTTTTGATCTGTCATTGAGTTGATCCTTGTTTTGATGTGGAAGGGCCTCTCACTTGAACTTCTCCAAGAAACCATATGGCTGTCTTAGCACTCTGATTCTTGGCTTTATTTCCCGTAGAGAAAGAGTGATTTGGTTAGGACTCATGGACCTTTTCATGGCTGTTTTCCTTGTAGCTTTCATGGTAGTTGCTTTCTAACTCCTTCTGGTGTTTGTGGGCCATTAAAGCCAGGACTGGGCTTCAGTCTCTCCCAGAAATAAAACTGGTACGGATATTGGAGGTTGGCTAAGCCTGCTTCCAGTTATGTTAGCAGATACCGCAATGTTTCTGGGAACCATCTTTTCATCTCTAAAACAGATTCCTAGGACAACAGGGCTGCTAAGGAGCTTGTGTCGGCACGCTTCTGTCACTGTAACAAAATCTTGGAGGCTAGCTCCTTCTTATAGAAAAGAGGTCTTTTAGGTTACACTTTTGAAGGCTGTAAATACCAAGTTGGATAGCCCCTTTGGTTCACTTTCTGAAGTGAGCCTCCAATGGCAGATGACATCTTGATGAGAACGATCACATAGTGAGACATAGGAATATGTAGTAAGACAAAGATCCCATAGTAAGAAGCCAGCGTACAGGAGAGCAGACAAGTTTGCTCTTTTATAACAAACCAGTCTTGAGAACTAACTAAGGTCCTATGAGAAGCACATACATTCCTTCCAAGGACAGCACAACTAATGCCTAGTTGCCTTGTACCAATTCTCCATCCTAAAGGCTCTAACACCATCCCGGATTTCAGTAACAAGACCACAGTCCCAGCACAGGATTATCTGGTGTGTGTTGGAGTCCATTCAGGATATGTTCAAGCCATAGCAAGACTTAAAATATATGCAGAGAGAATTCCTTAGCTGGAGGTAACATTAAGCTGGGCTATCTACTCTTCAGAGGTGTATCATTTACTACCTTGTGTAAAGTATCCAGCCTTACTTCTATCATGACACACCCATATTATTCTCATTGAAAATAATTTTGTTATTCATTTCCTCCCACTAGAGTATAAGGCTCATGAAAGCAGGACACATATCTGTCTGACTGATGGTAGGTTACTACTGTGGGAAATTGAGGGCAGTGTTGTGCATGATGCTAGGAGACAGAGGAAACCTCCAAAATCCTTTACTGAGAGGGGAAGAATGTGGGGTATTAACCAACTACCTTCCAGTGGTCATGGGGTTAGGTCCTCTTATTACAGATACTCTGATGACCTACTTCTTCCACCCTGTACTGACCACAGGCAGAGTGGGACTTTCGTGACCAGAGTAACTCTGTGCCAGAGACCCCGCCGCCAAAGACTTGGTACTTGCAGTTGGTAGCAGCTGAACCTACTTGCACGGTGATGGTGAGTGTTAAGGGATGCGAATATGCCTAAGGCAGTCATAGCATCTACTCCACAGTTGACTGGCAAATGGTGACTATTTTGGGTGATTCAGGAAGAGAAGAGACAGGGCCAATGTCCTTGGTGTCACAACATGTCGCCAACCCGGGACAGCCTCTTCCTTTAGTTTGATTACTAATCTGAAGAATGTTTTAAATCTTCCCATTCTCATTTTTGTCTGAACATCCTGAGGGGGTTCAGGGCTCATTTGAGCTTCTTGCTGTGGTCTGGATAATATAGGGATAAAAGTGCTAGCTTCTCAACCTTAGGTGCACACTGGTGTCGCTTGGAGAGCTATAAAGTAGCTTGAATCTCAGGGACCTACAGACAGAGAAGAAATGAGAACACTGCATCTCTCTTAACTGACTACATGTGATTGAGATTTGTGGGTAGTGCTCTCAGTTTTTTAGATCAAGGGGAATTCTCTCACAGAGAGGTTCTACATGGCTGAGATTCCTTTACCCCTCTGGGCTTCACGGTCCTCATAAGTAAAACCAAGAATCTACCTTCTGGAATGTTCTACCATGAGCATGCAATTAGAGAATGTTTGTGAAACTTGTAATGCAGTCCTTGACAGATAATAGCACTTCCATAAACCTTTTCAAGGAGGCTCTTGATAGAACATTTCTTAAAAATGTGTTAGGAAATATATAATGTGATAACACTGGGAAAACTAAGATATGTGGTGTTGGGCCCAAGTAATCATTTTATGGTTATAAAATGGAACTACTTGATCAATCTTTGGACTCTACACCATCAGCAGAGAGGCCTGGACGTTTTCAGCTCGGTATCTCTAGCTGTATCATAAGGGATGCTGGGATTTTTATGGTGGAGTCTTGGGAGAAGGAATCCCATTGGTGTTGTGAAAGGTGGTGTCTCGAAGTTGCACATGTTCAGTGCCTGCATTTGAACTGGATGTTACTGAGGATGGTTTAAGGTAAAGTCGTGTGGCCCCCAAGAAAGTATTAGTAACCCAAGGCCAAATGGGCTGACTAACCACCTCTCGTCACGACTTGCCTCTCCTGAGCCATGGAGTCGTAGAATAAGCAATTGAGAGTGTACGAAATAGTTCTGTTTATTGATTGTAACAGGGTATAAAAGTACAGCATTTCGCAGGCATTCTGGACCTTCTGGGAGGGACATGCAGTGCTGGACTTGAGCAGGGGATGGAGAGGAGGGATAGACCACTGGACAGTGGTTTCCCTTCTGGGCATGTTAAGAGACTTGCTCTATGACCATAGGTTCTAGTGTGGGAGAATCATTAGTCCCTACCTCTGAAAAAAAAAGAATGATATGGGCAATTTGCATCATCTGATATCACCATGCTTAGTAATTCAGTCCTATTCTACATGAGTTAGGTGCTGCCTCTCCCAATCGTTTCATAGTAAGCTCTAATTGTTCCGTTGAACGCTCTTTCTTCCCATCAGAGGAAGAGAAGCAGGCACATTGGCTTGGGAGGCCACCAGAGGATGGTTCACATTTGGCTCAGATTCATCGGGGTCTGCCTGACTTGTAGGCAATGAGTATATGTAGGGGATATGTATTAAGCATAAAACTGTGCACTATTGTTTAAGCTTCAGCAGAGGGGCCTTCCACAGGGCAGCAGCATGAAGAGATGGGCATGCTTCCAAAACAAACTCGGATTTCAGCTCGTCCCTCTCAAGAGGAAGGAGGAAGAGTTGGACAATCAGAGACAGAGCCATGTGGTGCCAGGTTTTGTAGAAAGTCTTCAACAGCGAATTCTTCCAAAGTGTAAAAGGTATTTCTGTCCCAAGAGTTGGTGTGTAAAATTGGAACAAGGGCAGATCAGGGCATTAAGGTGCTTGTCAGTGTCTCTGAGAGCAGGATGGCCAGTGTCCTCAGTTACATGACATTTTGGAACAGCTGTAGAGATCTCATGATGTTGTCATCCTGGGAAGAGAGGAATGGGAGAGAAGAGGGTTAGAGCCATGTGAGGCCCCTGCCGGAGAGCTCAGTAACTCTGAGAAAATCTCAAGAGTGGGGTTCCTCTGCTAAAGGAAATCTGCAGCAGCAACAAACCAGGAACAAGGGCCAGGGGTCTGGCTGGCCACCATCTCAGGGCCAGAGGCACTGTGCTAGCATTTAGGGGAGAAAAATCGCCCCATGGAACAGTGGGCTGCTTCTTTTTAAGATGCTCCATTAATGGGCTATATGAAATGATTTCCAACATCTGTGTGGATTGGTCACAATTCTTCCTGTTTATTTTATTACTGTGACTAATTACACTGACTAATTCTTGGATATTAAACCAACCTTGAAATTTCCCATCCTAGGGCTATGATAGACTGATCAATCAAGCTGAGAAAAGTCCTCTCTTAGTCTCTATTCCTTGAGATTAGCATTGTTTCTCCCTTACATGTTTGGAACAATGCACCACAGAAGCTATTTAAGCTTGTTATTTTCTCTGGGACAAAGATTTAAATTACAATTCAAAGCCTTTGAGACATAGGACTAACATTTTTGTTTCTCTGTGCATTTGTTTTAATAAGCTGTGTTTTGTAGGGAATTTGTACATCTTAACATGAATTGTTAAATTTATTGAAGAATAATCTTTTAATATTAGTAAAACTGATAGTAGATATTATTATTTTTACTTATGATATCAGCAATTTGAGGACTTAATGCTTTTTCTCTTCTTTACTGTCTTGGTAAGCACATATCAATTTTATTAATCTTCCTCAAAGAGATCTCTTGGTTTTGCTCATATTAGTGTTTATCTGTGTTTTATATTTTCTATCACATACTCTTTAAAGTGTATTTGAGACAGAGTTTTTCTGTGTAGCCATGGCTATCCTAGAACTCACTCTGTAGACCAAGGCTAGCCTGGAACTTAAAAGATCTGCCTGCCTCTGTCTCCTGAGTGCTGTGATTAAAGGCATATAGCATCACACATGACTTTCTGATGTATAAAAAATATAGAAGGTGCAAAGTTTTTAAGATTTTAAATACCAAGTACCATACTTCTACATTCTGAAGTAGAATGAAGTATTAAAATATAGTGAAAATATGAAAACGTGTTAAAGTGATATTCAAGGAAATGGACGGTGTGTGTGTGTGTGTGCGTGTTCCACTGAGTTTAATGTTAAGAAAACAGACGTTTGATAGAGAAAATCAAGAGAGACATTGTTCATTGTGAGGATCTGAGGTTTTGTAAGTTGCTGTGTGTTCTGGAGTTGGGTAGCTTGTGCTCAAGCCCAGGCTTCTTACTTCCTGTCTGTTACTAATCCTTGCTATGCCTCAGTTTTCATGTGTATAAAGTGGGGCTGAGTTTAACATCCACCTGTTGTGAGGTGGTGTGATAAAGAAGCTCAGCTTTGGAAGGAATAGCTGTGGAAGGCGACCTGAAAACCTCTCTCATGGGAGAGCCAAGAAAGGTTGCTTCCATTGCGTATGATGTGGGACATTAGCATGATGGAGTTTAAAATCCACCTCTGTCACTCATCGCAGCATTAACCACACCTCTTAGCACTGCAGTGCCTCAGTTTTCTCTTCCTGAAATGGGCATGACAGACATAGCTGCCTAGCCTGTCCACAATGACTAAATATTAAAATATTTCTCACTCCACTGGCAAAGCTGCTGACTCAAGTTTACCCTCCAGATCCTTCCTTCTGGCTTCCTAGGAGCTTACTTGGTATTCTCAGACTACCCAAAGATCTGTCAGCAACTGGGAGAGCATTAAGCTCAGCTGGGGCACCCTAGGACAGTGGCGAAAAGCCAGTTAACAGGGGTCAGAACGGGACTCGTCCTAATTGTTAATTATCTGGAACACTGTCGTGTGAGACATCTGCTTGGAGGGTTTTCATGTGGCTGAAGCTCTTCCTGTGCTAATACAGTCTCTCCTACTCCCCAGCACTGCAGGTTTTGGGGGAGCTTAGACTGTGCTTTTGTGGATTGAGGTGGAGCAGAAACCTTTTAAGTAGATGGAGTAGATTTCCAGTTCCGTGCTTGGCAGGGCACCAGTGCCTGTTTATTCATGAGATTTAACCAAAGCTTGATCCAAGGAACAGCAGAGTCCCCAAAGAGTATGCACAAAGCAATCCTTGGACCTCGGCAGGCCCTGCCTGTATTTTAACCAGAGCTTCAAGGAGTCTGGTTTGCATAAGTAAGTTCTAGCTACCGTGGTCCTGGGCATTTGAATTATGACAATTTCTAGACTCCTCTAGAGTATCTGGGATTGCTGTTTGAAAACACACATTTGGGGGAACTTCAGGCAGGTTTATGCTCACTGGATTGAGAATCTTGCTGAAGGCCTTCCGTTATTCCTCTGTGTCTGAGGAATGAGCACAGCGGAAGCGAATGGGACAGATCCACCTATCCAGCAAGCCTATCTGATGACAACGACTCTGCTGGGCCTTCACATCTTCCAAACCCGTGCTTCTGCTATCTGTTCAGTTCTGCACTGAGAGGTCAGGTAGAGCCACGGAGATGCTAGGCCTCTGAGTCCAGGGCTTGTAGGTGTGTGCAGATTTCAGAGCCTCCCCTCTATACTCTCAACCCCCAGATTCCCTTCCCTAGAACTATTGTGTCCTGAGATCTCTCCTTACCTCCTGACAGGATTCAAGAAATTCGTCTAACGTTACAATGCCATCTTTATTTTTATCCATTTTCTGAAAGACACAATAGAGAGGTCTTTAAAGAACCTGGTATTTCACATTTCAGAACTTTCTCTGTGTTAACCCCAGAATTAGGATTGTCTTTTGCTAGTCAGTTGGTTCCTGGTTATAGTATTATGGTCCTCATGGGCTTCCTTACATCAAAAGGTTGGTCAGAACACTTACATCATTGCTACATTATTATTATGCAGACATCACAACACATAGTAGTCTGTTTCCGTTATTATAACAAAATAACTGAGGCTAGGGGTTGTATAAAGAAAAGAGGTTTATTTATCTTATTGTTCTACAGCAGTGGTTCTCAATCTTCCTAAGCCTGCAACCCTTTAATGCAGTTCCTCATGTTGCTATGACCCCAACCATAAAGTCATTTTTGTTGCTACTTTATAACTTTAATTCTGTTACTGTTATAAATTGTAATGTAAATATTTCGGCAATAGAGGTTTGCCAATGGGGTCACGACACACAGGTTGATAACCACTGTTGTCTCCAAGAACACAACACCAGTTTCTCTCTAGTGAGGGCCTCATGGGGGATGGCATCTTCACAGTGGGCACATGTGGAAGAGGTCACACAGTGAAACAGGAAGCCAGAGAATGAGGAAGGGCCAGACTTGCTCATTTAACTCAGGCGCACGGCAATGACAGCAGTAACGTCTTTGAGGCAGTGTTCCACAGGACCTAGTCACCTCCCCTCAGGCCCCACCATTGAGGGTTCCCTGACCTTAAACATCACCACACGGAGGAACAGGCTTCAAACACCCAAACCATTTCCAGACCCTAACACATGTGTTCTGCACACTTTCTGCTGGCCTTTACCTGGCAGAAAGAACATCAGGAACAACAGGTTCTGGTCCACCTCTGTGCAGATTTTCTGTACAAACTTTCAAGCTATCAGAGAGATCTCTGTTTTCCAAGCTGTAAAGTGGGAGGCTTGGGTTGGAGTGAACTCTGACATTCTTTGGTACTCTCTATTGCTAGACATTTTGTTTTGTTTGTGTTTAGATTAAGTGCAGCTATGAGGGTACCACGTCTGCACGCAGTCATCAACAGCATCCACCCATCCACTACTAGATCAAGGCTGAACTCTCCCACTTAAGGATCTTGCAGTCTGACTTTACCCAGGTTTCCAATTGTATTCCCCTTTGCAGCCCAGACAAACTTGCTCAATCAGTACACAGATGCAATGGATAGTTCTTCTCTTTGCACTCAGCCCATGAAAAGATTTTTATGATATTTACCATTGTAGTTAATAACAGAACACACCCCTGTTCTCTTCTGTAACCCTGGCCTGCTTCTCAGGACCATCTCCTGGCCAATCAGGATAAGCCCGCTCACAGGTGTATACATACCTGGAAGAAGACGTCCACGTGCTGCCTGGGGGTGTCCTCTTTGAGCACGGGATAGGTGTATTTCCCCATCATGTCATAGATGGCTTTGACTATGTCCATCATCTCCTGGAAGGGGACACGGAGGTACATACTGTTGGGACTGTGAGGTCATTATCTCCTTAGGTGACAGAATTTAGGATTTGCTTAGGGTTCCTCTTGTTAGACACAGGGGTTATGAGGACGCTTTGAAGCAGATGAATGGAAGTTGAGTTGAGGGACAAGATGAAACTCCCTCCCCAAGAAAAGGGAGGGCATCCACTCTGCCTTCAGACATCTTGGGCAGGCTGCCTCTTCTTGCTCTGTCCTCAGGGAGGGATAGCATTGGATTCCCCATTTGCAGTTTGAGATAATGAAGCATTCTTCTGACTTAGAGGTAAATGAATGTTTTAGACTAGCCTTAAAAACACCCACATAGGCTCTATTGGCATTTTAAGTTAAGAAAAAAAAACTAGTGCAAGGAGTTGCCTGTCAGCTCTCCGAATTGTCAATCAACACAGCTTGACAGAGAACGGATCACTATGCTATTTGTTTAATGAAAATTCTATATTCCTTTTAAAAAGTTAATCTCTTTGATTAGAGATTAAAAAATCCTCTCAGATTCTGTTTGCTGTTCCCAATTAGGAGAAGGAAGCCAATAGCCAACATACACAGGGTACTTGAGGCTTTCTTTAAGTAGATCATTAATAATTGTAGATGCACCACCAGACTACTTCTCTAAGCAAGAGGTGCTTTCTCTTCATTTATCTATGTTCTTTGGACTTGTGGATATCTATTATATTTTGTTGTTTTATTTTGTTGATTGAATTGTTCTAGCTTTGATGAATTAAAACTCCTCTAGGCTGATGCCTGTGGCTGTTTGACTTGCCCCAACCAGGATTCAGGTTCATTTTCTATTTCTCCTTTCCCGGTCCCAAGACTAACAACTCTCTAAGAAGACTGGCTCCTTTTTTATTTATTTATTTTTATTTTTTTTAACTGGAGAAAGTAGGGTCTGTATGCCAGTGAGGGTCATTTCTCCAGGACACTCCCAACACATAGAACTAGGAAATGGCCTTGCATCCAGATAATTCAGAAGCTGCCACTTGGCTAGCCTTTCACACCCGTGTGGCCATTGAGCACCTTTCTGCTTGAGAACATTTTATTCAAGACCAGACAGAAAAATAATGTTGAATGCTTGGGGTTCTCACTGTCTGCAAGTTTGATTTAAAAAGTCCCAGAATGATAGCTAGGAAGAGGTCTTAGAAAACTACTTACTCACAGTAATGCATCCCCCATTAATTCTGCTATCTAAAGATGTCTGATAGATATGAATGGGGATAATTCGGTCTATGTTGCCCATTATAAAAAGGGAGTCGTTAGTAAGATTATTCAATGGTGTGATAAAAAAAAAATATATACTGAATCAAGGCTGAAGACAAGGAGGCACAAATCCCATCTGAGGCCCTTCTGTAGATGTTTCGTAAAGTAGTATTTGAGTATTTTAATTTAGAATATCATATGTGTAAGCATGGATCTACGAACTTAGCTGTCTATAAAATTGGTGGAATGCTATGATAGTGCTTTATAAATTGATTTTTTGTTTTATTTTGTTTTGCTTTGTTTTGTTTGAGCCAGTGTTCCTCTGTGTAGCTCTGGTTGTCCTGGAATTTGCTCTGTAGCCCAGGTTGGCCTCAAGATCTACCTGCCTTTGCTTCCTGAGTGCTGGGATTTAAGGGGTGCACCACCAGCTATAAAGTGATTTTAAATACATGACATTATACACTCTTGTTAATCTTCTGTGGTTTTAAGTGGTCACCTTCTATTTAATGAGTTTTTTGAAATCTGGGCTGTGAAGATGCCTCAGTAGTTAAGAACATGTTCTGCTCTTACGGGGTTCTGTTCCCAGCTCCATGTTGGGTGGCTCACAATTGCCTGTAACTCCAGCTCCAGGATAGCATATGCTTGTCTGCTGTCCTCTTTAAAGACATTCGGGTTGCTTGCAATCTGGGGGCTATTCAGATAAAGGTACTATGCAAGTCTCATGTAGGTATTTATGAATTGACATATTTTCATTTCTCTTAGGTAAATGTGTAGGGCTGGGATTTCTGGGCCATACCTTAGTTGAATGCTAACCTTATTTAAGATGCTAAAATGTTTCCTAAGCAGTGAGGATTACACTGTTTCCCATGAGCAGTGTGTAAGAGTTTCTCTAACTGTTCTGCATCCTTGCTTAGAGTTGGAATTGTTGGCCTTTTCATTTGTGACCACTGTAGTACATTCATAATTATTGTGTGTTATAGCTTAAAAGTCTGTACTTCCTTGAACATTATGCACATGGAGTCATTTCCCCCATCTATTGTCCACTTACTAATATTTTCTGAATTATCTATTTAACTTTAAAAAATCTATTTAAAGATTTTGTTGCATTATTGTTTTTGCAAACATTTATTTTGTGCGTTGGGACGTGTGTGTCACAGTACATGAGTAGAAGGCAGAGGTCAGGGGTCAGTCGGGTCAGTCAGGAGTCAGTCAGGGGTCAGTCAGGGGTCAGTCAGGGGTCAGTGGTTTCCTACTAGCATGTAGGTTCAGGTCATCAGACTTGGCAGCATGTGCCTTTACCGACCGAGCAATCTTGGTGGCCCCTTACTACCTACTTTTAGCGGACTTGTTATTTTCTTATAAAATTATCAACATTTCTTACGTATTTGGGCCTCAGTCTTCTGTCATATAATAATAATTTACAAGACATTTCTCCAATCCATGGCTCTCATTTCCCTTTTCTTTTGAGAACAGAAAATTGTAACCTTGATGAAGAAAAACATGAGATTTTCCTTCATGATCTCTTCTTCCTTGCCCTAAGATATTCTTTCCTACTCTGTACTGGTGAGGATGTCTCTTCCACGCACTCTTTACTACAATGGCCTTTGCTCTTGGGTGTGCATGTATATCAGCTTCATGCTAATGTTTGCCTTTGCCATGAAGTAAAGGTGAAGATACTTGTTTGTTTTCATATAGAGTTGGCTCAGAACAATTGTTCAAGACATTGCTGTATTCTCTTTGGTTTCAGTTATCTTTTTTGAGATGACAATATGGACAAGTCTATTTATGGAAGGGGATCAAACCTAGGGTCTTACACTTGCTAGGCAAGTGCTGTGCAGCTGAGCCACAGGCCCAGGCCCCCTTTGGACCATCCATCTTGATCTGGTAAGCTGTGTGCTTACCACAACGCCAAGTCTCCACAGCAGTCATCACTACACGTTCACATCACTCTTGGGATGAGGTAGCTTCGGGCCTCTGCCTTGTTCATCTTGGTTGTTGTGGTTCTTGCATTTGCATTTACATTTTAGATCAATTTGTCAGATTCTATAAAGGTCTGTTGTGTATTTTGGTTGAGACTACACTGAATCTACAAGCTGATTTTTTGAGAATCTCCATTCTAACATTGTTGGTCAGTCACACAGAGGAGCATGGCTCTCATGTTTACTTAGGTCTTAATTTCCATCAAAGATTTGTGGTTTTGTATGTATAAGTCATATCAATTTTGTTGAATTTATCAAAAAATTTTGTGCATATGGACACTATCATGAATAGAATTGTTTTAAATATAGCAAGTGCGTGTGCACGTGCGTATACACACACACACACACACACACACACACACACACACACACACACATTGTTTTTCTGCATGCAGCAGAGGACTGCCGGGTCTGTGTTCTTTCAGAGATGATGCACCTAACCCTCAAGAGACTGGAGGCCCCAGGGAGTTTAAGGGTCAGGTGGGATGGGGGGTAGGGACATCCTGTGGAGACAGGGGGGTGGGGAGGAGGTATGAGATGTGGAACAGTCAGAGGGTGGCTGGGGGTGGGAATAAAATATGGAGTGTAAAAAAGTAAATAAATTTAAAATATATATATATAGAATTTACATCTGGTTACCTTGATAAATAAGTTCATGATTCTTTCTAGTAGGTGTTTTTGGTATTCCTTTGTAGATTCTTTGAGATTTCTATGAATTGTTTTCTATGAATTTAAGCTTATTACAGATAAAACTTTATTTTTTCTTACCTCAGTTTCCCTGTTTCATTCTTGACCTTGAGGGAGAGTACACAGTATTCACTATTAAGCAGATATTAGCTGTAGGATTCTTAAAACTAGTTATCAGATACTAGGCTGAGAAAAGGATCTCCTATTCTTCATTTGTTAAAAACTTTACTGTGAGTGGGTAGTGATTTTATCAAGTGCTTTTTCTGCATTTATTGAGTCTATATAGTTTTTCTTTTTGTTGTGTAAATACAGTGAATGACATGGATGCTTTCGTGTTAAACCAACCTTGCATTCCTGGAATAAACTTTGCTTGGTTACACTACACTGTATTTTTTACTGTATTGATGGATTTGTTTTGACGGGCTTTTTGCATATGTCATTATGAGAAATAACAGTGATTGTCTTCTCCATAAGACCTTTTTTTGACTTCAAGTTTCGTAATGGGGTATGGTTGGATTTACAAAAAAAGGGGGGGAGTTCCTTGTGCCTCAGCTTTGTAGGTTTGTATTTAGAAGTCATCAGAAAATCATCTGAGGAGCTGGAATTTTTCTGGAATTTTTAATGTGAATTTTATTTCTCTTAGTGACAAAGAGCTACTCAAATTTGCCTGCTGTCTTTGAACCACCTTCAGTAGTTAGTGTTTCCTGAAAACTCTGCTGTATACTCCAGCTCCCAGGAGGCAGAGTGGACTCTCTACCCTAGTCTTCCGCCATCTAAACCCAACAAACTTTCAGGCAGAAGCCTTTCATCTTTTCTTCTATACCTAGCCTGCAGCCACCAGCAAGCCTCTTTGTTTGGAGGGCATTTGGAACCCCGTCTTCCTTGAGAACCCCTCTGGTGGCTGTCCCTTCCTTCTGGGTCACTTTTCCTGACTTTGGGGGCGACTTTCCCCTGGTATGACAATACTGCCTGAGATAGCCCCTTGCTGACTCTTACCAGAACATCTCCCTACCATTTTACATTTTGCTGTGATTGCCCATCCCACTCCACTGCCCCATGACAGTCAGACGTAGGCTGATTGTTCCCCATTTTGTCTCCAGTGACCAGGAAATGGAATGAATTCTCAAATCTGCATTGAACAGTTGCGTCTGGCTGAATAGGGAACATGAGTGTGTATACACTCTGAGTGTGAGTGCTCCCTTGATGTGAGGAGAACCTTGCAATATTGAGGTGAAGGTCAGAGGTGATCTTCAGAGCTCCGGGCACCATTCCTGAGATACAAGAGCTCAGCAAGATGATACCTCAAATGTTTTCACCAAGCCCTATGGTGCACACAGCAGACACCCAGGTGATTTGATTGACAGCCCATGCATGATGATAACACTGGCTGCACACATGCACAAAGGCTCTGAGTGAAGCGGTGAAGATTCTGATATTCTGGGTTTCTTTTCATTTGTTTTTTTTTTTCATTTTGTTTTGTTTTGTGGTTGTGGTGGTTGCTTTCTGAGGCACCTGCCCACCACCCCACATTTTCCCCTTCTTTGGTTTTATTAGACAGAATGGACTGTGGGGAATGGGATCTGACAGGTGTCACCTCTGTCTTAAAGAGCTCTCTGCTCTCTTCTGGGCATTCCTTTCAGCCTTCCAGGCTCAGATTTCCAGGCTTTAGTGTGGGGCTGCTACTCAGGGGAAATGCAGGTTCCCTGAGAAGAAGACTCTTTACCCGGAAGCAAGACAATCTCAGCCCATCCCACCTGTGTGAGCTTGTGAGGAATGACTTAACAGCTTCCTGAGTCTTAGGGTGGGGCTGGGCGGGGGACAGCAGGGCAGGGCAGGGCAGGGCAGGGCAGGGCAGGGCAGGGGACAGCAGCAGTGGGATCTTCACTTAGCTAGGGATGGACTTGCTCTCACTCTGACAATGTTTTCCCAGGTCTGGGGTTGCTTTTGATTGCAGAGCTTCCACTGTGTTCGTCTCATGTTTCCTGCTCTCAGCCCACTTACCTCTTTGTTTATGTAGCCGTCTTTATTGATGTCATACAAATTAAATGTCCACCTTAGTTTTTCATGGACCGTCCCTCTTAGTAATATCGACAGAGCAGTCACAAAGTCCTAAGAAGTGGAGAAGGAGGGCCTCACGTTAATCCTTGCGTGGCTGGAGAGAAGCCTGGATTCCAGGCTGCACAGTGATACATTTACAAAATGGCACCTCCCACATGCTCTTGTTAGCCAGATGGAAATGGCCAGTCCCCGTCTGGGAGAGGCCCAGTCCTATCTTCCACTCCCTATACCCACACTGTCGCAGTTTCTGATGCCCGCTGAGGACGACTTGAGCTCTGGGCGTGTGGACACCTCTCGGCATCAATTCAGCCTTCCTGGCTGATCCTAACCCGTGGCTGCCACGGTTGCTCACATCTGAGGGCCAGCACATTCCAGGGGATAGGCGCACAGGCTGAGGAAACATGCTGCCTGTGTTCAAGCCCTCCCCGGCCTCTCTCTCTCTCTCTCTCTCTCTCTCTCTCTCTCTCTCTCTCTCTCTCTCTCTCTCTCTCTCTCTTGGATAAGCTGTGCAGTCTCTGCCTCACTTTCTCCTTTTGTAAAATGATAATAAATAATAATCCGACCATGCCCTGTGAGCACCACTACAAAAGTTAAGTAGATTAACAAATACAGACTGCTAGGTCCAGAGGTTACCCTTCAGCATAGGGAGCACAGGGCAGGTCTGAGGCCCTCTGTCTCTACCACCCCCACGCCCAGGGTCTAGATGACAAGGAAAGTGTCTTCTCTGACTTCAGGTGCTGTTTGTTAAATGAATCAAGTTTCTTGTCTTAACTGAAGACATTTGATAATTAACTCTTTTCGTCAGGACCTTCATATTTGGAAGGAGAGGCAGTGTGGAACCAGGGGACCCCGCAGACTGGACCCACAATACCATACCTCGAACTTTACAGAGCCTGTCTGGGTGGTGTCGAAGGCATTGAAGAGGTAATGCGCATACGTGCTGGCATCTGCAAAGTAGAGGGGAGAGCAGGTGAGTGGGGGTGACTGGGCAAGGTTCCACAGAGGGCAGAGGCAGCAGGGTTGGGGCCAGAGAGAGGAGAGGGAGGACGGACTGGGACCTATTTGCTCAGCCCCTGGAGTTTAGGTGAGAAGTTAGTTCTAGCAAAAGGTTAGATAGGTTCATGTCTCCCTCTCCACGGTGTCCCCTGCCCTGTTTCTCTGTGTGACTTGCTCCTCTGGGTGTGTGTGTGTGTGTGTGTAACTGAATTGAGATGTCCTGAGCAGGGCTCCTTGCCATGGCATGGGTACTCACTCGTGAGGAGAGACCTGAACTTGGGTGAAAGCTGTTTCCATATAACTGTGTCTATAGACATCTAACGCAACACCTTAGAGCGTCCATTCCTCATCTCTGCAGAGTAGGATGTAGCAAGACCTGACTCTTGAAACACGTGGAGAAAGATGTCAATCTGGAGCCTTCCCTGCCACACGGTGAAAACTGTTTCTGAGGTGTTCATAAACTGGGAGTCAGGTGCTAGCATGAAATGAAGCTACTTCTTCCCAACACAGAGAAGTTCTACACTGGATCCCACACCAGGGAGATCGATGCCCGTGCACTGCTGTAAAGGCCCACAATAGATAGGGCCCAAGAAGGAGGTGGGACGCTTGAGTCTTTATTTTGTTAGGACCCAGAAGAGGTATTCTGCACTGTCCAGGTGACATCTGTGGACAGGTGACACAAGAAGGCCACAGGAGGAAGGATACCCTGATATGTGAAGCTTCTCCTAACTGGGCAGCTGGTGGGGGTCCGGTGCCCTCATTAACCTGACTTTGTAAATAAGTACAACTTTATGCTGCCCAACGTTTATTTTGTTCAGTGATTTTTATGATCTGTAGTATTTACTAATGTTGTTTCCCAATTTTCAACCTGTCTTAGCTTTTAAGGAACCAAGGTGACAGAGTGTTTGTCCCACATGCTTTTCTATTCCTGGGCTGCCACATTCAAGTTGCGTGGTCGTTAGTAAATTGCTTAATGTTTCTGAAACTCAATTGTTCCTTCTGGGGTCTTGATGCCTGCTTCCTAAAGCTGTTATGAGACTTTCTGATACTGCAATATCCATTCTCCCCTAGAGTGGGTCCAGTTTTGTTTGTCAAGGAGATTTGTATTTTTAGTAAGGAAAAAAAACTCTTGCCATTAATTCTCCTCTGACCCCAAAGAAGACAAAGATAAAGAACAGAGGGGTTGAGGAAGGGAAGGCTGACCACTTGAGAGGACGCTGGGAGGGTATTTTTCCAAGGATATACTCACCCCCATGAGGGAAAAACTGAGCGTAGATCTGTTTGAATGTCTCTTCATTGACCACACCACTGGGGCACTCCTGTATATGGAGAGAGAGAGAGAGAGAGAGAGAGAGAGAGAGAGAGAGAGAGAGAGAGAGAGAGAGAGAGAAGTGTCTGGGAGCCTGTACCAGAGGCAAAGACTGAGCAGGTTCCTCATGCCCTCTCCTGGGCACAGAACTTGTGGGAGACACTTCTGTACTGGGTATCTTCAGGGGGGCTTTGAGGTAACCCTATCATGAAAAGCTGGTTTGCAAGAGAGGGGGAGTCATCACAGAATAGGGACTGGGCTGGGAGAGCCTTGGCTTTAGGGCTAGAAAGGTCTGGGTTTGGATCCTGGTGAAGCCTGCTGTAAGGTTTTTGACTTTGTCCAAGGTGGCCTGTGATCTTGAACACACTTACCCGTGGAATGTGGTTTACAGTTCCCTCGATCTTAGGTGGTCATGAGACTATGGTAGATGTCAAGATAACAAGTAGAATTTCTTCTATTTTCTGGTCCCCTCTCAGCCAAGTGCCCAATTGGGCAACAACCTCCCAGGGCCTTGGTCCAGCTCAGCTGGCCACTGCTAACATGGTCTCTTCAGCGTTAGAAAGAAGAACACCTGCCGGGCGGTGGTGGCGCATGCCTGTAATCCCAGCACTTGGGAGGCAGAGGCAGGCAGATTTCTGAGTTTGAGGCCAGCCTGGTCTACAGAGTGAGTTCCAGGACAGCCAGGGCTACACAGAGAAACCCTGTCTTGGAAAAACCAAATCAAAAAAAAAAAAAAAAAAAAAAAAAAAAAAAGGAAAGAAGAACACCCATCAGACACGTGGCTGACATAGCCAAGCTGCAGGACAACTGACCAAGCTCCCCTGGAGGCTGTGCCGGAGGGAGGTAGCCAGAACAGCTCTTCTGCTCAACCCCACACAGTGATTTGGGAATATGAATGTTTGAAGTTTGAAACCCACACTCCATATCCAGGCTGGGCTATGAGAGCTCTCAAAGCATCCAAGAAGACAGCGGTGGCCTCAGGTATGTGTCAGTTTTGAACTCCCTTCCTTCCACACTCCTTTGCACACAGAAAAAGAAGGTCACAGCAGTAGGACAGGAACGTTGGTCCCACTGTCCTAACTGCCCGGAGGAATGAACACAGTGACTTTTGGGTTTATATGCCAGTCTTTGCAGGCCTCATTAGCAAGAATCAGTATAGCTCAATCCCAATGCTCTTTGGACACCAGACAGAGGTGTGGCATTTCCCTGCAGTGGGTGAAGCTCCTGACTGCTGAAGCCTTGCTTCCTGTCAGCTTACTTCCTCATCAGTCACTGCGGGTTCATAGCAGTGACCTTCCTGAATCTCTGCACTCTGGGAACCTCCTTGGCATGGGAAAAGCTTACTCAAGTGGCAGAAATCACAGCGGGTTTCTGAGCATCGGGGGTGGGGTGGGGGTGGGGGGCGAGTCTTACATTTTTGAATCCCCGGTAAAGAACTTGCAGTTCTCTCTTGGTGAAGTTCGTCTGTGCCTCAAGCTGCTCCAGTCCCTCAGGCCGATGGCAAACCATGGTCATCTCTAGCTCATCCTCGATCTTGTCTGGAAGCAGAGGGGATGGCATCAGAACGCGACCTCCTTGGCCTCGGTTGGACCATATAGTCTGAGCTGTTCATAGAGTGACGCTGGGAACCAGGACTTTGGGTTTGGATTGGGTCACACTGCAGGTGGCCCTGGGCCTTGAACCCCACTCCCCTGCTCACTCAGTCTGTTTCACAATCTGTCCGCTGTGTTACTCTAGATGTGCCAGACAGCAAAGGGGAGGGGCCGTGAGCCTCTCAAATAGGGAGCTGAGAGTAGAAGTGTTCAGAATACAGCCACACAAAAACCATCTCTTTCAAGTGACCTTTGCATATTCAAACTGATGCTCACTGACACTTCTCTCTATGCAGAGACACAGGTAACTGAGCAGGACAAGACCTTCCAAATAGTAAAGGGAAGAAATTGTAACTATTATCAAAAAAGGGTGACATTTCACCATGTGGGCTAGCAAGGGAGACACTAGGGAGACTTAGTAGGAAGTTCAGATTATGCTATGTTAAATATGACTTTAAAGAATCTGAATATATTTTACACAGTATTGTTCTATAATATCTGCTAGGTCTCCGTAAGTACTAGGGAAGTGACTTCAATGTGAGCATCTTCACATAAAGATTTCCAGGGCATTTGAAAGGCTCTGTAAACAGTCATAGAGAGCAGGGCTTCAACCTCCCGAGTGTGCTGAAATGGTGTCTAATGGTACACCGTTTGTTTGCAAAGTGGCTGTCAGCTGGATCTACTTATCTTCCTTCGAAGCAACTCAAAGTTCATCCATCAGTGGTGCTTCCAGGATCTTAGCCCCACACAGGGATAAAGTGAGTACGCACTTTCTGTGGGCCCTGCCAGAATACTTTCTGTAAATCTATTCCAGGCAAGGATCGTTTACCATCTACCCTACTCTGCCTTGTTGTCACACAGACATCAGCAAATCCATTTATTGAATGATTCCAACTTCCGCCTTGTGAAAACCAGGGCGAGCTGAGCAGGCTGCTGGGAACACGAGAACCACAGGGCACCATGGGAAGTCAGAGAGGAGGCAGGCTGGGTTTGCATCACAGAACCAGGTGAACAGGTGCAGAGAGACTGTAGGCATTCTGTAGGTGGGGTTGGGCTCTTTGAACCAGATTTCCTCTGCTACCATGACACTTAAATCCCAACTCAAAACAAATGCATCAAAATTTATATCTTGAGCAGAATCCCAATGGTAATGGATGTTACAGTAAAGCCTCAATAATGCGGCAGCCAAGCCTAATTGTTATCTTTCTTGCTTGCTGGGTAGGACACATCACCTAATCCTTCTGGGATGATTCAATGATCTAATGATTCAATATAAATAAGATGGTCTGTTTATGTTACATTGTGGCAAGTGGCCAATTTCCTCACAACTCTTACAAAGATTTTATTTGTTGTTAGGTTTGTAGCTAATGAGTTAAGTACCAATTACCTAAATGCAGCCGGTTTCTGTGTAAATCAAAGGGTCAGTTTCCAGAAAGAAAAGCAAAGGGGGGGGAGGTGCACATAGGTATAATGCGGGAAGCTCACAGTGTCTCATGGGATCTCAAACTCATCCTAAGAAATCAGTTGCTGGTTAGTCTCAGCACAAAGATGCATGCGTCTTTAACTGTGTATATTCTGAAGAAACTTGAGAGGGGCTGTAGAGGCTTATAATATACCCCGCATATCCCCCTCCCCAAGGATCCACTGGGGAATGGCCAGGTAGCCCTAGTAAAGGAAGAAGAGTTAGAATATAATTATTAAACTATAAATAAGGAAATGGAAAACTATATTTTGGAAAGAGATGATTTGCTTTTGAAGGGCTCTACCTACAAATATTTATCTGACCCAGAAGAAAAAAAAAGATGTTTTTATGTGTGTGTGTTAAGTGTGTGGTGTGGTGCTATTTCTTAATTTCCTGTGCTTGATTCCTTGTAAGCTCAGGGAATTATAAACTTTCTTTGCAGAAGTTTAAAGTAATTTTTTTTTCAATTTGGAACCAGCATTCACTTCCCATCACCTGGTTTAAAAAGTACTAATTAGCTCGACACTAACTATTAAACTTTATATAGACGAGGAGTCACTTCTTACTAGCTAGAGATAGACTTGCTATCTGGGAGTCAGGATTGAGTTCCAGGTTAAAGAGATTGTGCAGACTATCTTAGACGGGGATGTTACAGTAAAGAGAGAGAGAGAGAGAGACCCTTGAACCACAGGGCAGCGGCCTCCTTTGCCCTAGACTGTGTCCTCTTCAGGCTAGAGGACCCTTCCCCCACCTGCCTCAGTCTTCAAACGGTGGGGGCTTCCTCCTGTTCTGTTCTTGTGAGTTTTCAATGTCAAATGCTGCTTGCTGCTATTATTTTCATTATTAAAGATAATGATGAACTAACTATTAAGTCAGACAGAGTTTGGATCAAAGCTAACCTTAAGGTTAATGCTATGGGAAGTTCTGTGGGATAACAATCAATGAGATTACTTTCTCTTTGTAATGTTCTTTTAGAACTGCTTTCATGTGACTCTGTGGATGGTGGGGGTGAGGGGTCTGGTGCCCTCCCCACTTGATATTTAGAAGTCAGTTGCCTTAATAGAAAAGGTAATTTTCCAACTACAAGTGACTCGCAGGGTGATGAATGTCTACCACTAGAGGAGAATGTGAGCCAGAAAGAGAAATTATACAGGATAATACAGCGGAGAGTCCCAGATAAAACCATGCATGATTCAGAATAATTTTTAAAAAACACTTTAGGGTTTCAGGTTATTTATGTTATAGGATGGATGAAAACTTTAGACCCTCTTAGAAAAATCATTCTGTATCAAGCCCCCTATAGTGCCAGTTAGTTCTGTATCTTTTGAACAGAGTCCATGCGAATATCTTCTGTTGTCATTCTTACCCAAGCTCTGCCACTAACTGCTTTTATCTGAGGCTTGGGTCACATAAGGCCAACAGTGACTGGCTGGACCTTAATTCCAGCCAGTCCAAGGGTGTTCTGTCAAACTCGGCTTCCCTGTATCCCCATGGTGGCTGCATTGGAGCACAGATGGTAAGCTGGTTTGTGACAAGCCTTGAGGCACGTCTGCTCCTAAGAAGCATCATGCCTGTGTACAAGTCAGGTCCACAGATTGTGATTAGTAAGGACCCGCATCTGGGGGTACATGCCATGGAAGTATCTGTGACAAAAGCCATGACCCAAAACTATGACCATCTCCCTGGCTTAAAAAACAGTTTCTCTTGTGTGTGTGTGTGTGTGTGTGTGTGTGTGTGTGTGTGCATGTGTGTGTGTGTGTGTGTGTGTGTGTGTGAGTGCACATACACATGTAAACTCATTCCTGTTGGGCAGAGGCAGGATCTGGGCTGTACTTTATACACACCCACCCACCCACCCAGCCATCTATTCCATTTTGAGGTTGCGAACTTGAGATCCTCCAAAGAGAGGTTTTGTAAGAAATACATAGAAGCTCCTATTTTATATGAAACAAATAAAATAATTTTAAACTAGTTGCCAATGTTTATAGAAAAGAAATCCACAACCAAGTTTGTATTTCATATTTCTCTTGGAAAATCTTGAGTCTCAAATTCCCACCAGGGCATCATCTGCTAGAACTGAGCAGGGGCTTGATATTCTGTGGAGCTAGAGTCATTAGGGCCTCCCTCTTTCTGAGACAGTGTATCTCTATGTATTCCTTGTAGTCCAGTCTGTAGGCTAGGTTGGCTCTGAACTCACAGAAATACCTGCCTCTGCGCCCTTAGTGCTGGGATTAAAAGTGTGCACCACCACGCCTGGCTTCTCTTTGGGCTCTTTTAACACATATAAGCTGTCTTCTGGTTTGGGGGCCATTGAATGTGGGTCATCATGCAAACCCCCTTTGTCTCCCCACCCCCTGTCTCATCCACACAGCCTGTTCTCTCACAGTCTGCCTATTTAAAGTTTCCACTCTGTCTCACAAAGAATGTGACATGGATCATAGGAACTAAATAATAGAATAGAAACAGAAAAGGAAAAACAGGCTTCAGAAAATGCTGATGTGATTGGAGGTCCGGACCTCCTTGGGGGAGAGGAGGAGAACAGAGATATTTTGGTCATTTGTTCTGAACAGTTAATTTACTTAACCTCCATGTCAGTGAATGCTCTGAGCTTTATCTTATAGTTGTCCAATTAGCATGGAAGGAAAAAAAATATGAGTCTCTTAGGAGGAGCCAAGCTTTCCTTAAACCTCAGTCCAAAGAGAAATACCTCTAGCTATTTCTACATAGACTTGAGTTTGTTAACAAGGGGCACAAAAAATCTGGTGAATGAGAAAACTAATTGCAGAATATATTCTTGATTGGGAAGTTCTTCCTTTCCAAGTAATGTGACCGAGAGAGTCGAGATAGTGTTTTGTTTTGTTTTGTTCTTTTTACCTCTCTGATACTGGTAATACCACCAGGCGATGTCTAGGAAAAAGTAAGAAAACATTTTACCAAATCTATTCATTTCAAAAGCACAACACACTTTTCTTATCATTGGAGAGGCACTCTGAGGAAGCCCTGGGCATCACCCAGCCTGACATACGCGAGAGGCCTCTCATCAGCAGAGCAGAGCCTGGCTTTCCCAGCCCTTCCCCGCAGTCAGAACAGGCACCAGCACTGGGCCACCTCCCAGTGCCCACGCTGCCAGCAGGGCTTATCCAGCATGCTCCGAGCCATGCAGCCATGCAGCCTGAAGAGAGATGAGGTGGTGCGTGGCGGAGGATGTGGATGTGGATGGCTTCTGGGCTATACCCACAGCTGTCATTGCAGAGTGGCTTTGAGGACACCCGGCACCACGAGAAGGGCCCCATTACCCCTCTCTTGTCTGCGATTAAGCTATGGATCATTTTCATCAACAACTATCAACAATGCGTGTGTTTATTGTTCACGACGTGTAAACCATCTGTTTCCTGCTCTCTCACGGAGCTTACAGGCTACACAGTCTGGCCTCTCTCCTCCCTGTTAAGTGTGATGAGCAACCCAGGTGGAGTAGAGAAAAAGTGCTGTTGGTGGTCAGAATTGGCATAGTGGGCTGTGTGACAGAGTAGACGCAGGTTAATTCTTTTACTGTGCCACGGAAGAAGCAAAGGAGAAAAACCAGTCCTGGAACCACCCTACATCCTCCACCCCACCATTTCGGGTGAGCTGGGTGAGTCTATGTTCCTAGAGATCTTTGCTCAATATTTTCCTGCGGGCCTTTCAGGTCTGCGCGCATGTCAGTCCTTTCTTTTCTTCAGTTTCCTCCTATCTTGCTAGCACCCTTGACTGAAAGTGTCAGACAGTCCACACAGCATCCTCTGTGTGCTTTAGTTCCCCCAGCCCCACAAGCCCAGGGGTTGGAATGGTTTCTGTCTACACAGCTCCTAAGAGTGGTAGTACAAACTGCTGGGTATCTATTGTGTCCACGGGAGAAATTTATTTTACTGGATTTAGTTGCCCTCTTGATCAGTCTAGTGAGTGGCATTTGTGTGTGTGTGTGTGTGTGTGTGTGTGTGTAAAGAGAGAGAGAGAGAGAGAGAGAGAGAGAGAGAGAGAGAGAGAGAGAGAGCACATATGTGAAAGAGAGAGGACAACATATGGGAGCTGGTTTTCTCCTTTCAGCACATGGGTCCTGGAGATCAAACTCAGGTCAAGTTTGGTGATAAATAGCTTTACTCCTTGAGCTCTTTCGTTAGCTCTAATGGGCTGTATTTGATATTGCAATCCCCATCTCTCTGTTTCCGTCTCTGTCTGCTTCTTTGTCTCTGTCTCTCTGTCTCTTTCTCTGTGTATGTCTGTGGTTATACGCATGTGCCTTGGGAGGTCAGAAGAGAGCATCATATTCCTTGGAGTTGGAGTTACAGGCATTTGTGAGCTCTCTGGCCGGAGTGCAGGATTCCAGTCCCCACGATGGAGCAGCAGGTGGGACTGACTGCTGAGTCAGCTCTGGGCCCATGGGCTGCATTTTTAGAGCAGTATTAGATTTGTAGAAATGTTGCCTAGAAATCACTGAGAAGTTTTCCTGTTAACATCCAGTGCTGGTGTAGCATATTTGTTAAAGTTGAAGGACTAATAATGATTGAGGAGCTGATATTAGCAAGAATGGAAGTCCATTATTCATATTAGATTTAAATCATAGTGCTTTGACAAATGCACATCAAATACTTCCTTGCCTATCTGTGTACAAATATGAATTGATCTTCTCTGGCCTGCCAGAAATGTGATAGGTCCGGAAAGGAATGACAAGATACGACGTCTGTCTACAATAGTCACGTTGGTGCGGGGGCACATGAGCAGACTAGAGGCTGCAAGCGAGGTGTGAAGGATCATTGGTGATCAGTCTGGATGAACACAGGAGACAGGTGTGATAGGCATGCCAGGCATGAGAATTGGAGAGCTCTTCACTGCCTGGTGAAAGAGTGTGGGACACGCTCAGCCACGTTTCATGCACTGAGTTCCGACATTCAGATTTGTCGAGAGAAACCATGAATAAAAGATGCATGTTCCCCAATTCTTGGATGCGGCCAATGCATTTAAGCTTTAGAACATGTAACATGTCCCAGTATAGACATGGCTGCAGGCAGGAAGCTGTGTGAGCTGCTGGCCTCAAGCTCTTCCATTAGCAACCCATTCCAGAGCAGCAGGGCTGTGGCTAAGAACAGGGATCTGAAGGGAATAAGTGACTAATTAATGCCACCTCCTAAAGGTACAGGACCAGATGGGAGAAATGTCAGAGAAGGCTCCAGAGAGAGAATGATTTAGTTGAGTCTTACAGAAAACAGGGACAGAGGGGTCAGCAGTTCTGAAAACACAGAAGCTAGAAGCTCTGATAATGGGGTTATTTTGTAGCTGTGCTAGTCTCCTACAGAGAACAACTGGGGCAGAGAGTTTAAAATGTCTCCTCTTTGGAAGGTGTTAGAGAGCTAAGAGGGGAGCCTGCCTGAAAGCGGAGCCCCCCCCCAACCCCATCTAGATCAAGCTTTTCCTTCTTTATTACCTTCCTGAACTTGAAGACTGAGCCAAATGTCTTCCATGTTAGAAAAGTTATGTTCACCATTTAATGAGAATTTGTAAGGCATATTAAAGACAGGATGTAGGGGAAATAGATGAATACAGCAGCAGACACGTAGGTGGTTTGGATATTAGATCAGATGCACCATTAAAAGCAACAGTAGATATATGCTCAAGAACTAAGACCTGGAGAATTCTATCAGAGAACCAGAATGTAAACAAAATGTTAATCAAGAATTGTAGAATTGAGAATATATTACCCCAGATCATCAGCTCACCAGACTTATTTCAAAACGGGTGAAATGGAAATCGACTACTTGGTGGACAGAACAGGCAAGATAGAAGGAAAGAGAGAGAGGGAAGAAGGGAGGAGTGGAGGAAGAGAATGCAGAATATATATATATATATATATATATATATAATAGGTATATAATACATATATATGTGTGTGTGTTTATAGGTGTATATACATATCTATGATTAAAACTCCCCCAAAGGAATGAGATAAATAATGCTGATAAAGCAATATTTGCAGAGCTACTGAGGACCTTTGAAGATGGGAGAAACATAAGAAGCCACAGACTCAGAAAGCTTCACAATCCCCAAGCAATGTAAATGCAAAGAAAACCACATGGAAAACCCCAGAGTAAAACTGCTCAAAAACAAACAGAAGCATAAAATCCCAATGCAAGAATCTAATCGTTAAATAAATGAAAATGGTGCCTAAGCCGATGTTGCCTGAAGGGCGTTGCAAGTGAACACGTTAAGGAATCCTGCGGTGGCTCAGTTCCATCAGGCACAGTAGAGGCTAAGGTGAGAAGCTTCGGGAAAGATAAAAGGGAGTTTCACAGGGGGAGAACGTTGGTCATCTAGGAGGGTGGACCACCTCTAAGTCAGTATGAATTAACAATATCATTTCAAGTATACTTAAAGCAAAGGCTGAGCTAAAAATAAAAATAACTCACTGACCATCGTAACCGGGGATTGAAAAGGTCTCCTCTCAGAATCAGTTGACAGAGGCTGGGGAAGGAAGAACCAATCCTTGTCAGGGGCCACAAGTGTGGCCGTACTTCAGTACAGTACCTCTCAGCTTTCCAAAGGCTGAGACCCTTTAATACTGTTCCCCATGTTGTGGTGATCCCCCAGGCATAAAACTATTTTTGTTGCTACTCTATAACTGTAATTTTGTTTCAGTTAGGAATTGTGATGTAGATATGTTTGGAGCCAGAGATTTGCCAAAGGGATTATGACCCAAAAGTTGAACTCTATGGTTCCAGTCACGATTCTAAAGTCATGCACATGTGGGCATCATTAATTAGACACGGTGGATTTTTTTTAAAAGAGGAGTGTGTGTGTGTGTGTGTGTGTGTGTGAGAGAGAATCTGGGAGGAGCTTGAGGGGGAGAGCTGAGGGTATGAATATTATAGAAATATGTTGTATGCATATATGAAAGAGTAAATAAAAATATCACATACACACACTCACAAATCTAAACAGCCTAATACAACAGAATTAGCACAGGAGATCTGATTCACACAGCTTGTGAACTCAGCTTCATTGATACAGTTTCTACCCAACTGTCACCAATACAGAACATTCTTTTTCAGTGCACGAAGAACATTTACCCATACCGACCTTTCCCGGGGACCTGGAGCCAGTCATATGGCCCCTGAGCTGGTCTCCATGACATCTGAAGAAGGACGTATTTTGTAGACAGAAATGAAGCATCGTGTCACTAATAAGCCAGAGCTCTAAAATGTCCTCAGCATGGAGTCCTGGATAATTCCTCATTTCCCGAATTTATCACATACTAATTTCTAAGTCACTCATGTCTCAGAAACACTCATACTATTTTTCACTAAAGTACGATAACAGGAAGTGTTAAAACATGTGTGGGCTGTTGTTGAAGCGAGGTTCAAAAAATGAGTTTTTAAAAAAGATTTATTTATTCATTTTATGTATGTGAGCACACTGTAACTGACACACCAGAGGATGGCATTGGATCCAATTACAGATGGTTGTGAGCCACCATGTTGCTGGGAATTGAACTATGACCCCTGCTCTTAACCCCTGAACCATCTCTCCAGCCCCTCAAAAAGAGGTTTTAAAAACTGATTTATATGACAACTATACAAACAGTACAGAGCACCATAGTCTCTCTTAAAATCTTATTTCCACTGGTTCAGTATTCCCCAAATTATGCTGGGCACAATAGAAGCCACATTAGCAATCACATGTGATCATATGTTGGCATTCAAAATGTTTCCCTATCCCTTCCCATACGAGTGCTTTGTTCTGGGTGCGGTCAGCAGTAATTTTTGATCAATGACTTCTCCCAACAATCATGGATAAAAATCCTTTCCTATACTTGCACACAGCAGGGGGGGATGTCCAGTCTGATTTTGAAGCCTTAAGGCTTAGATTCTCACAGCTGAGACTCTGAAATGAGTGCAACATCTACCCACAGTGTGTCAGCTCTGATTTTTATATACTTAACAAGTCCCGTGAGTGCCCCAGCTGGGCCTGATAAAGATTTTCTGAGTGTTCCAGATATTTTTCCCAGTCTTCTTGGTTCAATAAAACTCAAATCATGTTTTGCTTCAAGCGTTTGTTCTCTTAATCTTGAAACCCCTTCTGCCCTTTTTAAGCAAAATTGAATTTACACATTTCTCATTCATTTACACCTCTGTCCTGAAAATGGTCTTAAGAACCAGTCCCGTGGAAACATCTTTACTTTCTACGTCGGTTAGATGGCAGCTGAGGAGTGATGACCTCAAAGGTCTTCAGTGCAGAGCCCATTTGGGCGCATTGCCCTTTCGCCCAATGCCAAGGCACATTTGATCATTTGATCCACAGGACACTGAATGTGTGAGGAAGAACTTGTCAAATGTCCCCTGCAGCCTCTGAGCAGGTGGCGCTTACTGCAAGAAATTTCCTTTCGGAAGTTCAACACAGCCTAAATTAGAAGTCCACACAGTCACTGTACACATCATGACATCCAAGTTCTGTTTGTTACAGGAGTATGCCACATACATTTAAATTTTGACCAAGTTTGAAAAGCAAAGGAAAAGATTTACCTAGATGTCAGTTTAGGGGAAGCAGGAACCCTATAAGGTGCTTCTGGCAAGGATCTGGCAGTGTTTGTCATGTCTTCTTGTCTCCAAGCAACATCTTCTGCAGCTGAACCTTTGGCGACGCGGCTACGGAGACCTCTCGGCCTCCCTGGAGCTCATCAGCCACAAGCAGAAGTGTCTAGATGATACTTTAAGTGGACCATTTTGTCTAGAGAAAGTGCCTGAGATGGCATTTTTGACAGTTTACTTAGTCGCTCCAGCAGTCTCTGCGGCTCTAGGGGGCAATTAGTCAAACAAAGTCCAAATCCTACCACCAGCCAGCATTCAGCTGGCAGTGGGGAAGCCCCTCCGGGCTGTCCTTTGGACTCAGCAGGACAGTGACCCTGATCTTCCAGCCTGTGGAGCTGGCGTGTTAATGAGCATCAGGCCTAGGGGAGGGGAGAGCAATCTCAAAACCCAGGCTAGCTCTGCAGGAAATAACAGGAAAACATGGGTGGGTTTTTTATTTCTTTTTATCACTCCTCTTGAGTAAGAAGCAGTGATTCATTATAAATGAAAAGTCTCCAGGAAGGAAGGGTGGTGGTTTGGTTTTTTTTTTCCAGTTTAAGATGGAGACAAGAAGAAGTAAAGAGAAATGGGGAAAAAATTGCTCAGACTCAGAGTCCGAGAGGATTCATCTCAGGGGAGTGTAGCATTTATTCAAGATGGAAACTCACTGACTTGGTGAGGCCTGACAAGCTATGCAGTTGGACAACTTGCTTGGTAAAGACGGTCTCCAAGTAGAGCTTTGGCTGTGGTGGATTTTTAAACATCTAAGAGCTGCTCTTGGGAGGGAAGAAGATACCATTTATTAATGTCCTAACTGTCAATATTTCCACCATGGCCCCGTTCAGACTATCAATGTGAAATGAAGAGAAATGGAGAAGATGGTCCCCCGGGATATCTGGGCCCCAGCATGCTGCCATTGCTGTTTTAAGGACGCGTGAGCCATGTTTAACTATCTCAAATCACTGTGCTGAAGAGTCAAAAGTCAATTTCATCCAGTCAGTCTAGTGCTTGTAATCTAAGATAAGAAGGAAGCCTTCCTCGCGCTGCTCCTGCTAACATCAGCTCCCGCACATCATGTGGGATGTCTCAAGCAGCGAGGTAATGGGAGCCGAGAGAGCGTCTGCTGTATCAAGTGCCTTGCTTAGTGGGTTCAGAGCGCATAGTAATAATTTTAGAATTGATCTGATCATCTCACTGTCCCTAGGAGGTATACAGTTATTAGACTAATATGAGTTATAATCATATGTGCCTTGTAGCTGTAAATCTAGGTGAGATAAGGTCCGTAACCATGTCTGTGTGCACAATAGGTGCCGAAATACATAATTCAATTCTTGCTTGTATCATGATGGCGATTTGAAAGGCGTTCTCAGCAGCTGAATCCAATGGTCAGGTAGTTAGACACTGTGCAGGTCCTGGTTATGCACATTTCCTGATGGATCTAGTTAATTAAATGGACTTCTTTCCCATACGGGAGAGTTTTCTTGTTCTGCGATTTGCTCTGTTAAAAGGGCACTCAATTGTCAGTTCAGGTTGGACACTGACTGGCTAACACTCCCATTATCATCTTTATTAACTGTAATGGCTTTTAGCAGACCCAAAGACTCTGGATGAGAGAGCATCAAGACTGAAGGCGGTCATGGAACAGGGTAAGGGATCTATGGGTAATGAGTCCAGAAACAGTGCCCGGAGCATTAGCAGACATAATAACTGACAGCCATGGAGGAGATGTCCCTCCTTTTTCTCCCTGGAGTTATCACATGACTTCATGTCCTCTGCCCTTAATAATCCAGATGGTCGTTGTGTGTATTGTTTTGGTCTGTTTCTTAGCTGGAGAAGGCCACTGGACATTACCCTCGGCTGGCACAGGAACTGCCAAATGTGAGGACCGCAGTCAGTCAGTTTGTAGGAGAATGCGCGTGCCTGCCCAGAGGCAGGAGGCAGTGTCAAGGTAGCATCTTCCTTTCCAGGACTCCGTGTGGAAGCCTCTTAACTGTGCACTTAATAAATGAAGCCTTGGCAGACACACCTTGAATTATTAATGAAGTTATTCAGCTTTGATTGTTTCCTTCTTTTGGGGAAAGGTTATTCACTCAATGCCTCTGCTTAGACTACACAATACATCACAATTGGGCATATTTTATGTGCAACTTTATGGTGATAATAGTTCTGTCTCATTTAGAAGCAAATCAGACATTATGAACTTCGTGATTTATTAATATATTGATCTCCAGAAATGTCAGCGCATCTCACATATTGTCAGAGAGCCGGGAGCAATCAGCGGAGAACCAATAAAAATGTAAAATGAACCATCATAAAAAGAGGAAATACAGCCGGTTTCAAAGCCCTGCTGTCTTCCGAAATTGTTTCAGGACCCAGATCAGATCGTTACCACAAAGGCACCCCTACCAACGAAGCCCAGACGATGGGGGGCGGTATCGGGGAGGGTCCTGTCCCACTTAAATCTACTTTGAATAAAAATAGAGTGTGTGGACTGAAATAGAACCCAAGGGATGGGGAGTGGCTTGAAGTGGGGGACAGCTGGGACTGGTTCCCAGATGGTCCTGGAGGAAGATGGGGTGTCCCTTTCTGTGAGGTTCTGCACTACGCACACTACTTGTCTGCTGAGGTAACTTCAGGCAAAGCCCAGATTCACTCTGACATAGAAAGATCTACATTGAGGCCCTGTTTACCTTTGAGTGTGATTCTTCACAACACCCCTCTCCCACTCCACACACATATCTCTCGGGGATCCTCTGCAACAGTTTTAGAATCTAATCACATGCAAACATTGTTTCTATTAGAGTGTGCTGCCACCGGCTGACACCATTTCCACCCATTCTTGAAACCTGATTGGAGTACTTAGTAAGCACTCAATATATGTGTTAAGTGATCAGCACTACTGGAGTACTTAGTACTTAGTAAGCACTCAATGTGTTAAGTGAACAGCACTACTGGAGTATTTAGTAAGCACTCAATAGGTGTTAAGTGAGCAGCACTACTGGTGTACTTAGTAAGCACTCAATATGTGTTAAGTGAGTAATACTACTAGAGTACTTAGTAAGCTCTCAATATGTGTTAAGTGAACAGCACCACTGGAGTACTTAGTAAGCACTCAATATGTGTTAAGTGACCAATACTACTGGAGTACTTAGTAAGCACTCAATATGTGTTAAGTGAACAGCATTACAGGAATGTAGCAGGAAATAGACTAAGAGTGCTGTGTTACTCAAATAGCCAATTCTGTAATTTGTAATAGTATCCCAGAGTATTACTTCTTTTTACCCTGAATTTCACCATTTATCTCACATAAACATTTGGAATGTTGGCTTCTCTAGAAATGGCAGCAATGCTGGGCCTCTATTCCTATGTGGGAACCCTGGCAGCAGGAGGGCAGCGGCCTGGTTTTGCCAGAACACACACTCTCTAGAAGCTCCAATCCCCACCACTCACATTACCCCTTTGACAGGAAGTGCAGGGAGCATTTATTCACTATGACTCATTCATACTTCCCGTGCAAAGCTACAATCCCTACCTAGCAGAGTGTCTCCTCTGCTCTATACTATATTTTCCCAACTAACTTCTAGATGTTTGTAGCAGTCTAGAAACATGATCAAAGGTCATCTGAGGTCCTAACCAACACAGAAGATTCAGGATGTCCTGGATAGACTCATGACATGACCTTAGATATGTGCTTCTGTCTGCTTATGTCCCATGCATCAAAACCAGGACAGACCTGTGGGTCCTGGCCTCAGTATGGGCTAGCTTTATGTTTTAGACTGTTCCGCTTGGCTTAGCTCCTATGAGGAATACATTCCATTAATTCCATTTTACAGAGGAGGAAACTGAGGCTCGAGAGGAAAGAGACTATTTATACACCGAGTGTCCTGGGAGTTTCATTTGCATCATTTCATTCAATTCCCTGCAGCTTTTCAATATCATTATTGCATGTTCATTGATAGTTTATTATAAGATATGAGTTTTCATCCCCATTTCGTCTGGAGACAACAGGGTCAGAAACATCCCGAAGGTCATAAGCGGAGAGCAGAGATCAGTCTCAGAACCAGCCCACTAGATGTCAGACGCTCTGCTGCCATCCAGAGAGTTGCTGCTGCATTCATTCTCCTGCAGCTGTGGTTGTGTCTGTCTCACACAAGTTGTGGATCGGATTTCTTTACTCAAGCCTCTCTACTCTTGTGGATTTGAAGAGCCCAGTCTGAAGTATTAGGAAGGGAGTTCTCTAATAGCTGCGGGAGTCCATTTCCCCTGCCTTCCTCTGTCCCTCGCCCCTGCCATCTTTCTAGATTGCTACCTTTGCTTCTATTTTCTGAACATCCTGTCAGTCTTCACTTCAGTTAATGTATCTATGACCCAGGGCGTTCTAACCATGCAGAGGGCCTTTTATTCTGCCTTCTATATTTGCAAGCTGGGGGGGGGGTCCTGGAAGGAATCTGGATTTGCCCAAGGTCATACACTGACTCTCTGGCACAAAGATGAAACTTAGATACATCGTTTCAGCAATTCAGTGTTGAGAAGGAGAACATCATTAATTCACCATGTGCTCATCCATTCACAGAATAATTTCCAAGTCCCTAGCAGATGTCATCTAGACATTATTAAATAAGAGCAGTGGCCACCAGGCGCAAAATGTGGTGTTGGAGCTCTGATTGAAAATAAATGGGGTTATAAGACTGGAGAGAAACAGGTTGTGGGGGCACTGTTGTATACAGGGTAGCCATAGAAGGCAGGGTGGCAGTTGGGTGGCCTTGAGCAAGAAGAGAAAGAGAGGAACTTTGTGGTTAGATATTGTGGTGCTTGAATCTCAGCACAGCAGAACCTGAGCAGTCACTTCTGGCTTCCCAAATTCAGAGGGTGCAGCAGCGGACAGATCACAGGGACCTTGGTCTCCCAGTCTGTGAAGGTCAAGGGGACCTCTGCAGAGAAAGGTGTGGCTTCTAGCAGGCACTGCTCTAGTGTCCTCCCGACTTGGAGGCAAAGCCTGGAGGGGGGCCGATGGGGGCTTAGCTTTCTGCTGATGTCTTTGCTGGGTTGTGAGTTGGGTGAGACCTAGGGAAGCTCACCAACAAGAGTAATCAGGGATCAAGCAGTCAAGCAGGAGGGGCCGGCTGGAAGCCTTTTGTAGTTCTTGAGGGCGGATGAGCCCCTGATTAATTAGCCATGTGAAGCTGTGAATCCATTAGCAGGTCACAGGGTGCTGAGGCTGTTTAATCTGCCTAGTGGTCGGTAGTAGTCACTGCTGATCCTGGCATGATGCTTTAATGGAACCTTCCAGATGGGAGTTCTGCCTTCAAGTTTTCAATCCTTCTGAATGCCTCACAGGGAGGGAGGTAGCAGGGCCTCTTAGCATTTAGGCCTCAGGGAAGCTTACTATAAAGCTTCATTTGGGATTAAAGAATCTTTAAAAGTAAGCCTCACATGCAAAGACAGCTTCATGCCATGCTCAGCATGACACCTTTCTAATGTTTGCAGCCTGCACCTGCACTTCAAGTTCCAAAGCCCTTTTGCAGGAAGACCACATCTTGGAGGATTCTGTGACTGGGGTGGAATATGTCTTTCCCTTCAGTTTGGTGTGTGTGTGTGTGTCTGTGTCTGTGTGTCTGTGTGTGTGTTTGCTTGTACTTTCACACACACACACACACACACACACACACACACCTGCCTGCATTCCACAGTGTATGTATGAAAGTTGGAGGACAGCATTGGGGAGTCAGTTCTCTTTCCACTAAGTGGGTTCCAGGGATCAAAACTCAGGTCATAAGGTTTGTCATCAAGTTATGGGTTGTCCCTGTTTAACTTTTTTTCTTTTTTTTCTTTTTAATAAATTGCACAGATATAAATTGCATTGAGAATTTCTTCCTTTCTCTCTTGTGTGTCTGTGTATGTGTCTGTGTCTGTCTGTGTGTATGTGTGTGTGTCTGTTTGTCTGTCTGTCTGTCTCTCTGTGTATCTCTCTTGTGAGGGGATAATAGATAAATTCCATGGCACTTCTGGTTTATGATGTTTTTATTGAATAAAATATGACACTGTTGTCACCGCTGCCTATCACCATCAGCTTTTGTGTCTTCTCCTCCATATACTTCTTGCCCCTTCTGACTCAGTTTCCTGGTGGAAGCAGATACTCTGTAGGATACTGAGGAGGGGGAAGGACAGGTGAGGAATAAAGAATGGCATTGTGGGTAGAGAGAACAGCCTTTATAAGAACTTGAGGAGGAAGAAGAGGAGAGGAGGAGAGGGAGGAGGAGAAGGAGGAAAGGGAGGACAGACAGGCTGATGAGAGACAGCTAGTGCGTCAGGGATGGAGTCAGGTGGCACGAGTTCCGGAGGAGAGTAAAGAAGCCTTGCCCCCTCTTGTCTTGGACCTCGGAGCCATGTTAGAAGCTCTAGTAGCAGCAAACAGCAAAGCAAGTCCAGAGTTGGTTTACATGTGCTTTGAGAAGACCACAGAGAGCCGTGAATTACAGTATTAATCACCCTGTGAGGTCTGATGTCAGTCACAGGAGAACTGCGATCTGCACCGCCCTGCCCCATTGACTGGAACTTTGCAGAGGTGGCTTTTCCAGGCTGTCTCTCTGCCTGAGGGCTTTGCTTGGCTGGGTTATTGCAGCAGAGGCCCTGATGAAGCACACAGGTCTGAGGCCCTCCACTAGGTCCCAGTTCTCTGAAAGTGAGGGCAAGGGAAAGAACATCCATCTCCTCTTCTCAGTTAATAAAAGCTACAGTCTGAGGTAGTTGAGGTTTCAGCTAGGAGAGCAAAGGGCTGGAGAACCCCTGTTCCAACCTCGGCTGGAGACCTGACTCCATGGCACTGAATATTAGAAGGCTGGAAAAAAAATCTCCCAGGACTGAAATCTTTTTCTAGCTAATCAGTAACTTCCTCCTTTACTCTCACTTTAGGTGCCACATGACCCTGCAGGGAAACAGGTCTCCATAGTTGTAATTAAAAGGGAAAGATTAAGCTCGAGGAAAAGATGTGATTTTTATTGAAGCAAACTGGAAGAAAGTATGACATGAGGAAACCAGGTCCAGAGATGCTGGCAGTGCTTTGCAAATGTCATGAAACAGGAAACATGTGCCTCCCTCCACATATATCACATCTTGACATATCATATCACATACCACATACTATATCACATAAATCATATCACATCATATCATATTACATATCACATCACATCATATCAGAGCATACCACATATCATATCACATGTCATATATATCACATCATATCATCACATATCACATTATATCATAGCATATATCACATCACAGCATATCACAGCATACCACATATAACACATGCCACATATCACATAACACACATCATATCACATAACACATATCACATCTTATATCACATCTATCAAATATCACATCAAATCATATCACATCATACCACATATATCACATGTTACATATCACATATATCACATAACACATATCACATCATATGTCACATATCACATCACATCATATCACAGAATACCATATATCATATTACACATCACATAAAACATATCATATATCATACATATCACACAACGCAAGTCATATAACATATAACACATATCACATCATATATATCATATACTACATCACAAGTCTTGCATCATAGCTCTATTCCTTCTTGTTAAGATATACAGGCATGTTGGGGGAGTGGTTCTCACTGAGGGGTAGGATTACACATGACTGTTTCCTTCCCTCTTACGTAGGTGTGTTTTCTAAGTTTTCTGCCTTTGAGTTTCTAATATGAAGAAATCCACAAGAGCCTTTGCTTAGGAACTTCAAAGGCAAATGTGGAGAGAGTTTCTCAGCCCCAAGGAACCCTGGAGGGGTAAAGCCTTGGGCTTGAGGTACATCACTGCAATGCAGGCCGGGGAAACCAGGCAGTTAAGGGCAGAGCTTCTGGCTTAGATATCCTCTCCAATGCCGCCCCAGCCACCTGTGTCATTTCTCAGCCTGTGCTTCAACATCTGGGAGAGGGTATGACAATGACATGTTGTCAAACTCTTGTGATATTGAAATGAAATAATAAGAGGAGAGCCACAGGCATAGTGTGTTTGGTTAGTGAGTGTAACCCAGCTACTAATACCTCACTGCCTTGAGAATGCAGCCTGGCTGGGAGCAGTGCTCGGCAGGGACTTCCTGAGACAGTGGCGATTGCAGTTGGAGTACTGATAGGGAGGTTTCTCATCACTACAGCAACTAACATTTCAGTAGTGTGTGTCATGTAGTGTTTGTCATGTGTTACCTCTTGTCACCATCCCGAAACCCTGTGAGGTACATACTACCAAGAAGAACCCATGACCTAGGGATACAGGGTGACCTGCTCAAGGCCATGTAGCAATCCGTAGATCTGGATTCAAATCCAAGCCAGCTTGATGTCCAAGTCCACATCGTTAACTGCTGCAATCACTGAGCAAGTTGCCTAATTATAGAACATGATTTAAATCCAAACGTTTTCACTAGATGCAATATGGCCTTGTGGTAGTCACTGCTCCCTCGAAGCCTCAGTTTTCTTGTGAAGTGTATGCGATGTGACTATCCATGGCTCATAGCCCTCAGACGGATGAAACATGCAAAGATAGAACAACCTGAGCAACATCAATGTCTGTTCACCATGCAGATGTCCTTGGTGCCTGGCTGGTCCCTGAGAGGTCATTCTTACAGTACCTGGGCTTTTTGAGGCAGTGACTCCAAGCCACGCTGCTGAAAAAGCAATTTTTTTTGGCTCTGGCTGTGTGGATAGATTTTTAATATTTAATTAGAGAGACCTTCTGCTTGGAGAGAGGGCAGGACTTGTTATTAAATCCTGCTGCTTGGTCTTTCTCACTTGCCCGTGGGATCATTCATTCATTTCCAGTCACACAATTTAATATTGCAACAGCTAATGGGGAGATGTTGATAATTTGTAAAAACTGGTTGGTCCTGAGGCAGTGGGAGAAGCTCCTCGCCTGGGCCTGCTCCTCGCCCGGGCCTGCTGTGTGCACCGAAGTAGATTCTCTGGAGACCAGGACTCCGGGAGCTCCGTGTTCACTCTCTAATTGCACTCACAGGGTGCCTTCTGAGTGTCAACTGCCACATCAGGAGCCATGAGGATTAGAAGGGTGGTTATGGGACAGTTGCAACCCTGAGGTTGGGATTCCTGCATGCGTTAGAACAATAGACTCAGCCGCCAGATAGACAGGCTCAAAAAATCTCCTTTGTCATTTCCTAACTGCAACACTGGGAATTAGCCTTTTAAAGATTTGATTCTAAGGGCCTGGCATCTCTCCCTAAGATTTACTTCTGGAGTGTACCAGCCTCCAGTCTGTAGATTGGACCCTGATGACAGATAGGCTCCCTGTGTGAATGTGTCGAAAGATCTTTTGGAGACAATGAAGAACAGACAACTGTGGAGCATCTAGCAAGTGCCCATCTCATTGATAGGCATTGGTGAGTCAAGACGCACATGCTCTCTTTCCCAGAGACTAAGACTTGGTACATGAGGGAGTGAAGTCAAGAATCGCAGGTGGGAAACATTGGGAGAGGGTGTGTTGGCACTGTGGAGGGAGTAGCTGGGCTCAGGGAAGTGCAGGCATGTAGGGGATGCTTCCCCTAGGAAGTAATGATGGGGAGGAAATTCAAAGAAATGGAACTTAGTAAGTGGGAATGTGTGTGTGTGTGTGTGTGTGTGCACGCGCTAGTGCACGTATGACAGGGCAGGAGGATTCTGTGTGTGGAGGGAAGATAAGAGAGACTTTCAGGAGCCTCCTCTGCAGATGCATGGGAGCAGAAGGAAATAAGATGCATTCAAGGGGGGTGTATATGATCACATCTTTACTCTAAAGCCTTCTATGGCTCCCACTGCCTGAGGGGATGAGGCTGTGCTTTTGAACAACATCCAAGCTCCTTTACAACCTGCTTGACTTTCTCCTACTCATGTCACCTTTCTGCTCTTCTTCCTCCCCCGTCTGTGCTATTGCTTCTCTGGTTTGACTCCCTGGTTGACCTCTGCACACTCTGACTCAAGGATTGACACTTCCACACTCTGACCCAATGCTTGATACTTGCACACTCTGACTCCCTGGTTGGCACTTGCACACACACATGCTCCTGCCTCCCTCTCATGCCTGCTTGCTTTCCTTCTCCACTGAGTTGTTCCCAGGTCTCTGGGTCTTTCCCGTTGTATCCCACACCTCCAGAGCTCCACGGACAGAGACCACAGTTGAATGGTACTTCCTTTAGTCTTGCAGTGCTATAGTATGTGCACAGACCTATATTGGAAGCACTTCAAATGTTCTTCATGGTTCTGAGTGTGAAGAGGAAGGGAAATAAATCTCAAAGGAATTTCTCAGTGGAAAGCTTTTGTGTCATATGCACTTCATACCCTAAATTCACCAAACTTATAAGGATTATTTTGTAATTCCCACTTCCTCTCTCATGAAGGTTTGGCTATTAATTGTCAGGTTTATGCACCCTTGTTTCTGTCAGTCCAGGGATAAACTGTGGGGTTCATTTGGATGCTGGAGAACAGTGGTACTATCACCTCAGTTTCTTTCCTGTGATGATGGGGTGAACTTTGAAGATTGGAGGGAGCTTGGAGTTTCTCCAAGCAAGACCTGATCTAGTTCTGTTTTGCCATTTAAAATGTACCTGTTCATAATGTCTTCATATAGGTATTATTGTTAGCTCTAGTCAACTTGAGGCATCCAGGAAGATGCATTAAAACCAATTAAAACACAAAAATTCCTCCATCAGATTGGCTTTTGGCATGTTTGTAAGGCATTTTCTTCTAATTAGTAATTGATGCAGGAGGACCCTGGCCCACTGTGGGTGGTTCCATTCCTGGGCAGGTTGTCCTGGGCTCTGTAAGAAAGGTAGCTAGTAAGCCAGGAAGCAGGGCTCTGCCATGGTCTCTGCTTTAGTGCCTGCATTGAGCACTTGCCTTGGCTTCTCTCAGTGCAGAGCTGTAACTTGTAAGCAAAATAAACCCCTTCACAGCATCAAAGAAACAAACTCGCTCAATCAGATAGTGGAGACAAACCATCTGTGGTTCATTGGAAAACATGTCTCAGGCTCATTAAAAACACATGAATTTTTATAGGATGGCCATATCATTCAAGATTGCCAGCCAAAATGCACTCGCTATTATTAATTTATTCTTAATAGACATCTTTCTTACAGATTAGCACTCTAATTACTCCTGGAAAAAGTGTGCAGCTGTGACGTGAGACTGCTGATTAAAGTGGTCCAGAAGATAAATCGAAGTCTTCGGTTGAGAGCACTTCAGCCTTCTCCCCATCTTCCAACAACAGCATCTGTCATCCTGGAGGGCCAAGCAGATTCCCATTTGTTCCTGATCTGCCTAAGGAGTCTGAGGTTCAGCAGTCAGTCAGGGTACTACTTCACAGCAAGCTGCAGTACTGTACAGTAGGCTGGGGGTACTTAGCAGTAGGCTGGGGTACTTCATAGTAGGTTAGGGTACTTTACAGTGGGTTGGGGTACTTTACAGAGGACTGGGATCCTTTACAGCAGCAGGGTGGAGGTACTTTACAGTAGGCTGGGGTATTTGTGATTCCTGCAAGGGCCGTGTGCAAAAAGCACAGGGATGAAAGATGTGAGGTTGAACATCTTACTTTGTGTTTCTTGTAAGCCTGCATCTTCCCGGTTTCCTCTAGGTGAGTAGTTCTCAACCTGTGGGTCACAATCCTATTGGGGTTGCATATTGGCTATCAGATATTTACATTACAACTCATAGCAGAGACACATTTACAGTTATGGAGTAGTAGTGGAATAGTTTTATGGCTGGGGGTCATCACAGCACGAGGTGCTGTATTAAAGGGTCACAGCATTAGGAAGGTTGAGAACCACTCCTCCCGAGACCTTTCTGACCTTTCTAAATGTGTGTTAATCCTTCATCCAAATAGAAAAGTGGCTGTCACAGTCATGTAGCGATAGAAGGGGAGCTTAAAGGGTCTTTCTGTGTATTTACAATGGAGCGTTCACTTAAATGTCAGTGGAGGCTCATTTATGTCAGTGTGTGTGTGTTCACAATGATTGAGCCTCTCCTGTTGAGATATTTTTTTGCCTCCCGAGAGATGGAGAAACGAGACGAGGCAGCTGCCGAGCCCAGGGACTGGGATGATCTTAATCCTACGTCTGTCACATACTTCCTGTGTGGTTCCCTTCTCTGGAGTCGTTGCCTCATCATGAAGGACCTTTCTCAGGGCCTTCCAGGGGATACTAAGGATCTAAGAAACAGGGTACTTGTTTCCACAATATGCAGAGGGTTGGGTGGTATGTTGTGGTGCATTTTCCTGTCCGTCTAGTCTGCCTATGTGTAAATAAAGGCGGGACACTAGACCAGGTAGAAGTTTGTGGTCACGTTGCCCAGGTGCCAGTCTGCCTCCATCAACAAGATACAATGTGTATGTCTGCTGTCCTGGCTCCAAGAATGTCAAAATTATAAAGAACACTGTCCAGGAGGAGCAGGATGGGAAACCTGGGCCCAGACCCCCAAGCCCCCAGTTCTGGCATAGGGACTTCCATTTTCTTGGTCTTCATTACTTTCTGCTACAAACCCCAGAAGGACACCGGGTTTCTACATTACCACCATCAGTTGGTTCTCTTTATTTTTAGTTTATTAATCAGTTATGAATCCTGTCTTGAGTACGGTCTCTAAAGTCATTTGAACCTATGCTATTTTCAATTTCTATGAATTTTTCTCTCTAGATAGTGAGTTTCATTAAGCATATTCATTTTGTGGAAGTCAACGTTATTTTAATCAGTCCTAATTTACTTCTCTTAATCACCTAATTTCAGCACCAAAAACTGCTCAGCACTCCCACTTGTTTAACAAGCCCGTCAAAGCATCCGTTCCTGCCATATTCAGATGTTAGCAGAAAAGACAGAGGGCCACTGATTGAACGGCTGCCTGTAAAGATAAATTAGATTTGTGCTTCCTACTCTCTCTCCACTGCCCCGATAATCTCGTGCAGTAATGTGGTACCCCCATTTCGCCATTTAATACTCCAGTACTCTCAGAAAGCTGAAGCGAAGCAGAGAGTCACCAGAGTCATTATTCACCCTTGTGACTGAAGGCAGATTACACTTCCGGTAATTCTGCCATGGTGGTGTGGCTCGTGCAATGTGGTGATGTCCCAATGTAACATTGAGATGTGCTGCTCTTCCTGCCCTCCTCTTTAGCCATCAGTAAGATGAAGTCATTCTGTCTGGAGCTGCTAAGCATTTGGGGTTTCACTGGGGCCTGGAGGGTGTTCACACTGACCCCCTTGCTTTATCTGAAATATATTGGAAGAGGTTTGCAGACTCCGGAGGCCTCTGGAGGTCCCACCCAGCAGCTGGCTGGGCGCTCTTGTGGCAGAGGGATCTTGTAGGATGAAGCATGGTAACGGTTGTGGCTTGGTGGCGACCCGGATGAACAGCAGGCTGTATATTTAATGCCAGGCATGTTTATTTGCCCCTGGCCAATGAGCAAGCTGCATGCTTGGGGCTCTTCACTTAGGTGGTTCTTGGGGAAAATTGAGGGCATGTATATCAAGCAATTTTTGAATTATGGCTCTATTAGCATCTGTGAATGTCTCCCTGGGGAAGCCAGAAAAGCTCTATTAGTTGAGCAGTTTAAAGCAGGATTGGAGGAAGCAGTGGGGGAATATCCCATAGGGAACAATAATTATAAACAGCAGTTCCATGTAAACAGGTCTTAATGTGTTTTCTATATTGAATTCCTGAGAGCAAGGTCTTGTGACGTTCCAGCGCCCCCTCCAGGGCCTCGCCCCTGCACACTAGCACCTGGGGGCCAGTTTGGGGAGATGAAGAAGAGACTGGGGGTCAGAGGGACTGGCTTTTCAGGTGCCAGGGGCCTTTTAGACCCTGGCGATGCTGAATCAGTCTGGTTGTGCCCACGGACTGTCCATGGGCCATGTGATAGCAATGGCCACTGGGAGATTGCTTGAAAGTGGTGTGGGCAAGTCATCCCTCTTTGTGTCCTCGTAAAGTATTGTAGACAGCTTTAAGGCTGAGTCAAGGTCTTATTCAGTGTATTTCAATTAAACGTTCCAACATGCTATTATTCCATTTATAGGAGAGTCACTAGGGAGCAGATGGCAGAGCTCCATCTGAACATGTTTTATTCTTAAATTCTCATTCTAGGATTATTTCTGTAAGATCACATAATTTCTACACTTGTCAAGGTCTTGTGGGGCCTAGCATTCTCTGAACCATACCCTGTCCACACAAGAAGCTTGAGGACCTCATTTTGGGTTTTTAGTACCTCTTCAACCTATTTAGACTATAAAACCCTATAATGAGGAAGAAGTCTTCCTCATTAGTTTTGCATTTTGTGGCTGCTTCTAACTCCTATATTATGGAGGTTAAGACCTGGTCTTAGTGTATGAACCCTAGGATATACCCACAAAAGCACCCTAGCTGTTGTTTGTGATTATAATGGTGCTGTATAGAAAGGCTATGCCCCTGGGTCACATGACTAATTGAAAGCAAGGATGTCATGTGCCTTCTTAGATTAATGAAGGAAAATTATGGTATCATGAGACTTCAGGGTTGGGCTCACCTCACATTTCATCTGTTGCTTTTCAAACTTGCATAAAGGTCAAAATTCTTTAATGGAAGAAGATTATGCATGGGAGCTCAGTGTGTGTGTGACTGACAGATGGCAGGGTTAAAGTGGGATATTGGAAACATTTCTTCCTCAAATCTTATAATCTGGTCCTAAAGGAGTGTCTGATGATCAACCTGGACACCACTGATTTAGCTCACACTGCTTATTGCACAGCTGTAAAGTGATCTCTAAGTGCCTGAGGGTTGGTAACAAAGGAGGAAAGCCAAAACCTGGTATTCAAGAGCAAGAGGTATGTGTGTGGTATGGGTATTGGAGTCTTTATTGGTGAATTTGTAAGCATTTGTTGTGGGCCACCAAATGCACCCAAAGGTATAAAAAATATTGGTGAGAAACCTCCACCCAGTCTAACAACTCTTCATTCATTCATTCATTCATTCATTCATTCATTTGTTCAGCACTTCCAGACTGTCCACTATATGTTGGGTTGTACCCATGATACTTCTTCACAGCTACCGGCTCCCCCTGTCTACAGGATAAAGAAGGCTTGCAGGTTTCCTTCAAGTCTGACATAGCCATGGAGCAGAACAGAGAGTGATGTGAAATAATGCGAAGGTCCCACAGCAAGGTTCTGCGACAGCTCAGCCCTAGCTCCACTGTATTCCACTGAGGGTTCCTAACTTTCATTTCTGCCCTGAGGTGGCAACTAGGTTTTTGTTAGGCCAATCATTGTACTTCTCTTGAGAAAGGCTGAGCTTTGCAACACAACCTGAGACCTAGCCTTTTCCCCCTTCATTGTGCAGTGCTAAGCCAGTGGCTCCAATTCTTAGTGCCTCATAGATGGGAGGAAGAGGTGGGACATTTTTCAAGGGTCAAATGAAGTAATAGTCCTCTGTAGCTCAGCCAAACATGGGTCTCGATTATCCAAACTAAGACAGTTGCCTCAGAAGGTGTGTGTGTGTGTGTATGTGTGTGTGTGTGTGTAAAACTCAAGAGAAGGAAAAGGGAGACACAGGCTGGGCAATTATTGATGCTAACAGACCAAAAGCAAAAGCCAAGGAGAAGAGGCCAGCTCCAGGGTCCATCACAGTAGGGCGCCCTGAGAGGCAGGGTAGAGGCTTGAGATCTTGGGTCTGGAGACCGAGAAGAAGACAGATACAGAGAGGTGTGGTGGAGGTCGAGAGGAACAACCTATGCACAGCCTAACACTCTCCTTTGTGTGTTCCCTCGAGGGAAGTAAAAAACAGTGTAATTCACTGGTTGCCAAGGAGAGCAGATCAATGGAGAACAGCACTGAACGCACTAAACAAGTGGAAGGCTCCAGCAACCTGCTCCAGTCTACTGAGGACAGAGCTCCCAGCCATGGTGCACATCTGGTTCAGCTAAAGCTCTGGTTTGTCTGGGAATTGTATCCTGGATACAACTCAAGCACGGGGAGGGCTGCTAGGACTCTGGATTGCTGTGAGGAGTTCCTGGAGAATGAGGGCTAAGTGAATTCCCAATGGGAGATGATTACAGAGAATTACTTATACATTAAGTAAACCAGAGAGCACTGTGCTTACCTGAGGATTGGGAGGCTCTCCTGTTAACCTCTCTCCATTCCTCTCGCCATTACCCATCTCTTCCACCCCTGCCTTGTTTTCTTGTTTTGTCTCTATGCGCCTTGTATCTCTCACCTTCCTATCTTACTTCTATGTTTCTTCTCTCTGTCTCTCTGTCTCTCTCTCTGTGTGTGTCACTCTGTCTCTCCGTCTCTCTCTGTCTCTCTGTTTCTCTCTCTTTCTCTCTCTAACTGGAGATGTTATGAACATACTTGGCAGCTCTTTTTTTCTTCCTTTACTATATTTACATTAGTTCTTCCCAATGTAAGAGTCAAGTGCTTACCCCTTGTCAGCAGCAAACTGCCCCATGATTTCTAGCATTTGAACTCAAGCATCCTAACATCATATTGTCCCGAGGATCATGATAGGATGGGCATACAGACTTGGCACTCTGGAGCTGGAAACAGAGAGGAAGCAGAGGCACAGAACAGTGGATATCTCACTTTGTATGGTAAGGGGTTCCTGAAAGATTCCTTATGAATTCCTTGTGCAATTAGATATAAGTACAGATGGAAAACTTAAAGCAGATAAACTGAATGAATTGTTTCTATTTCTTTGGACAAAGTCAGTCTGGTTCAATGCAGTTCCTTCCTCTTGCATATATATTTCTATTTTTCCCCCCATCAGGATTTACGACCTTTGACAACAAATTAAAATCCACAGCACTCTATCATGTTTGCTAGCGTATACTGCAAAGTACTACTTATCCTGGTCCTCAAACCCCAGTGCCATTTGCCCTGGTTTTAGGAGATTCTCAGCTGCAGAGTAACTATGAGGGCAAGCAGAGACACAGCAGTTGGTCAGATTGGGTATCTTCAAGCTGAATGGAGGCTAGAAGGCCTAGGCATGGGGAATTCCCATGTCTTCTGGAGATGGGAAGAGCTGGGATGACTTCGGAAAACAGGACATTCTGCTGGTGAAGGAGAAGAGGAGGTGCCTCCTGCTCATACAAGTAGAGAAGTTGGCACCACCGAAAATAAGAGCTGGAGTTGGCCTCAAGCTGAATGAGATGCAGGAAGAGCTTCTTATTAGCCTTGGAATGAGGACGTTTGGGGGGTGCATCAAAATGCTGACAATGTGAAATGACATCGTAATGCATGCACTTGGCAGTCAGGATGGGGAAAGGAGAAGGAAGGGAAGGTGACCTTGCTTTCTCATATCCCGGAGAAGCTGGGTCATAGACACTGCTTAAAGCAAGCAGACAGCATCCAGGGCTAAACATGTTTACAATATGGCTACATCTTCAGACGCCCTAAAAAATGGGCAAAAGGAAGAAGAGACAAGAGGCAGGTTTGTGGCTACAGAGGAGAAACACACCTGTGCTACTTTGTTCATTAAGAGTATTTTTTTAAAAAATAGATTTATTTTTTTAAAAATGACCTGTTTATGCATGTGTCTGTGTGTGGGGTATGTGCCCATGTGAGTGTATGTGCCAGCAGAGTCCAGAAGAGGGTGTTGGATCCCCAGAAGCTGCAGTTATAGGCAGTTGTGAACTGCCTGGTGTATGTTCTGAGAACCAGACGCAGGTCCTTTGCAAGGACACTATACACTTTAACACTATACACTTTATACACCACTGAGTCCATCTCTCCAGTCCAGGGAAAGGGGTATGCTTTGACTCTGAGGAGTTCAGCTCTGCATACACTGGATATGCTGTCTTATTGTTGCCCATCATCCTTAGGATACATCTCCACAGTCCCTCACGTTGGTGCTGACAGGAGGTCAGGCTGGCTCCTCCTCAGCTTTCCTCTAATGCTGAGAAAGTGTAACCTGAATCCTTATATTACTAGCATCCTGGATCAATAAGTCTATCCATTTCTGAGCTTTTAAGTGTGTGCATTTTATTTCATATTCTATTATAGCAAATGAAGAAATGCCTTAAAAGACTTATGCATTGTTTTCCTAAGGCTGTCACAACAAATTACTACCAGCTGATAGCTAAACTAGTAGGAACTTGTGCTCAACACAAGAGGCCAGAAGTTCAACATCTTATGTTGAAATGAAGAAATTGGCAGGGCCACAGCTTCGAGGGTCTCCAGGGGAATTAGTTCTCGTCTCCTCCAGCTTTGGGCACAGGGGACTGGCAGCATCCTTGACTTAACAACACATCACTTCAAGCCATCTTTCTGTCTTTCTCCTGTCTGTGTCCCAACTCTATCCTCCTATCAGGACATTTGTACTGGCATCGGGGACTCACCTAAGGAATCCAGGATAATCTCATCTCAGGCCCTTTAACTTTGTCCCATCTGTAAAGAACCTTTTCTTTTAATGTAACTGATACACATTCCAGGGGCTCACAACTGGTCTTCTTAGGCAGGCATTATTCATCTTTCTACAAACCTGGCTGCAGGATCAGGTCATGAGGATTTTGCCAAGAGAAATAGCCTCAGTGCTCACTGAATGAATTAGCAATACTCGGCGTCTTCCAGGCACAATTTAAGCATAAGAATGTCTGCATTTAGACAGAAGAAACATAAGTCCTGAAATAAACCTTGAATTATTTGCTTACTTTGTGGTCATTCTGTATGAAGAGGGGAACTCAAGTCTCAATGTTTAAATTGAGACCTATAAATTTGATTCATCACCAATATGTAGTTTTTGTTCACATTGTAGAACTGTTCTGACATTCAAGTCAAAAACTGTATGGGAAGGGATACAAATTGGAAAGGAAGAAGTCAAACTATCACTATTTGCAGATGATATGATAGTATACTTAAGTGACCCAAAAAACTCTACCAGAGAACTCCTACAGCTGATAAACAACTTCAGCAAAGTGGCTGGTTACAAAATCAACTCAAGCAAATCAGTAGCCTTTCTATACTCAAATAAGCAGACTGAGAAAGAAATTAGGGAAATGACACCCTTCACAGTAGCCACAAACAGCATAAAGTATTTTGGGGTGACTCTAACCAAACAAGTAAAAGACCTATATGACAAGAACTTCAGATCTCTGAAGAAGGAAATCGAAGACCTCAGAAAATGGAAAAAATCTTCCATGCTCATGGATTGGCAGGATTAATATAGTTAAAATGGTTATCTTGCCAAAAGCAATCTACAGATTCAATGCAATCCCCATCAAAATCCCAACTCAGTTCTTCATAGAGCTAGAAAGAGCAATTCTCAAATTCATCTGGAATAACAAAAAACCCAGGATAGCTAAAACTATTCTCAACAGTAAAAGAAATTCTGGGGGAATCAGTATCCCAGACCTCAAACATTACTACAGCGCACTAGTGATAAAAACTGCATGGTATTGGTACAATGTCAGGCAAGTGGATCAATGGAATAGGATTGAAGACCCAGAAATGAACTCACACACCTATGGTCACTTGATCTTCAACAAAGGAGTTGAAAGCATCCAGTGGAAAAAAGATAGCTTTTTCAACAAATGGTGCTGGTTCAACTGGAGGTCAGCATGCAGAAGAATGCAAATCGATCCATTCTTATCTCCTTGTACTAAGCTCAACTCCAAGTGGATCAAGGACCTCCACATAAAACCTGACACACTGAAACAAATAGAAAAGAAACTGGGGAAGAGCCTTGAGGACATGGGCACAGGGGGAAAGTTCCTGAACAGAACACCAATAGCTTATGCGCTAAGATCAAGAATTGACAGATGGGACCTCATAAAACTACAATGTTTCTGTAAGGCAAAGGATACTGTTAAAAGGACAAAACGTCAACCAACAGATTGGGAAAGGATCCTCACCAACCCTAAATCCAACAGAGGGCTCATATCTAATATATACAAAGAACTCAAGAAGGTAGAACCCAGAGAACCAAATAACCCTATTAAAAAGTGGGGTATAGAGCTAAACAAAGAATTTTCACATGAAGAACTTCAGATGACTGAGAAACACCTTAAGAAATGTTCAACATCATTAATCATTAGGGAAATGCAAATCAAAACAACCCTAAGATTTCACCTCACACCAGTCAGAATGGCTAAGGTCAAAACAGCAGGTGTTGGCAAGGATGTGGAGAAAGAGGAACACTCCTCCACTGCTGGTGGGATTGCAAGATGGTGCAACCACTTTGGAAATCAGTCTGGCGGTTCCTCAGATATCTGGGCATGACACTTCCAGAGGACCCTGCTATACCACTCCTGGGCATATCCCCAGAGGATTCCCCAGCATGCAATAAGGACACATGCTCCACTATGTTCATAGCAGCCCTATTTGTAGTAACCAGCAAACTGGAAAGAACCTAGGTGTCCCTCAACGGAGGAATGGATACAAAAATGTATATTTACACAATGGAGTACTATTCAGCCATTAGAAATAACGAATTCATGAAATTCTTAGACAAATGGATGAAGCTGGAGAACATCATACTAAGTGAGGTAACCCAGTCTCAAAAGATCAATCATGGTATGCACTCACTGATAAGTGGATATTAGCCTAGAAACTTTGAATACCCAAGACATAACCCACATATTAAATGATGTCCAAGAAGAATGGAGGAGTGGCCCCTGGTTCTGGAAAGACTCAGTGCAGCAGTACAGGGGAATACCAGAACAGGGAAGTGGGAAGGGGTAGATGGGGGAACAGAGGGAGGGAGGAGGGCTTATGGGACTTTTGTGGAGTGGGGAGCCAGAAAAGGGGAAATCATTTGAAATGTAAATAAAGAATATATTGAATAAAAAAACTGTATGAGTAGTGTATGAAGTGTTAGACAAGTGATACGCCTATAAATAATGGTTGAGTCCAGGCCCATATGATAGTGGGCTTCTTAAGAACTATCTTTTTCACTCCCATGTGGGTTTAGCAAGTCTCCAGAGTAACAGTGTTAGTACATGTTTCCGCTAATACAGAATGCACAGAAAGTTGATTCAAGAGCCCCCAAAAACATGGATTCTCATTATTTTCCCCAAGACTTTTAATTCTTGTTGCTGCTACTATTTTTGGCTGAAGCTCTTATATAGCTTGTGTTATTATCAATTTCATGAATGGATTATAGGGATACACTAGAATCATCCTTTCCTTAGACAGATGTAGGATATGGCCACAGTAGACACGGATGTATGCCTTGCTGTCTTACTCAGTAAGCTGACCTGGAGTAGCGAATGCCTTCTGAAGTTGCTATGCAGAACTCACAGACATGGCTAGACGTGACTCTCTGGGAAAACAATGATCTTACGTGGTGGAGATGAGGTACTGGTAAGGCTGGCCCACCAAGCGGCAGGCAAGAAGAGAGACAACTCATGAACTGGTTAAGCTTTCTGATCTTCTAGAATCTGCTCACCAGCCCTTACCCCACCCCAGAAGCACTTGCTATCCTCCATTAGGTGGGAGTGGTAATGAGTTCAGTTGGTCACTGGCACTGCAGTGAAAGCCGAGTATGTATGCTGACACAGCGTGCAGGAACAAGGTATTTCTAGGATTCTTATTTGGGAAACTTCTATACTAACTGCTCTACCAATTCTTTCCTGTCAAATCTGAGGGAAAGAATTACATTGCCCAAGGACATAGCCATAGCAATGCCTGACTTTTCCTAATGAATACTACATTTTGTTTATTGGAATGCTTTCTGGTCCAAGAAGTGTGACGCACAGAGGAAGCACAGGCATAAGTGGGAAGGTTGGCCCTGCCCCACGTGTCGTTCATTGAATTCTGTATGCAGCGATAGGGGCATGACTGCTGCTGTTATGAATTGAATTACACACCCCCGATTGTTATAAATTGAATTGCATCTTCCCAAAAGGCTTATTGAAGTTCTAACCTCAGCCCTTATTTGAAAATAAAGTCTTCGCAGATGTAACGAAGTTAAGATGAGATTAGAGAGGGCCCATGACACAATGTGACTGCTGTCCTTATAAAAAGAGAAAATCACTGTGTGGAGACAGATGCTCAGAGGGAGAGGAGCCTCGGTGGGTGCTGAGGTTGGGGTCGTGCTGCCAGAAACCAAAGTCTGCCTGGAGTGTCTACCGTAAGGTAGAAGAGGCCAGCAAGGGCCTTCCCAAAGATGCCCCAAATTCCAAATTCCAACACCTCAATTTTGTATGTCTGGACTCCAGAACCATGAAAGAGTACTCATCTATTATTTTCAAACACCTAATATGTAGTAATCTGGTATGAAGCACCCTAGGAAAGCAATAGAATGATTGTATTAACTTCTTTCTTACAAATGAATAAAATGAAAGAGAGAAGACAGGACTTGCTGAAACTCACAAAGAATGCAGAGAGCACCCAGAACAGGATCTCATCTCTTCTGGACACTGTACCCAAAATCTCTACATCACTCTAAGGATTCCCCTAAGAGATTATATCAAGAATGAGACTAAGATCCTAAGAGAGACTACTGATAGTTTCATAAGGGTGTTCTACTCTCCTTAGAGTGATTATGCCACACGGATTCCAGAACCCTTTCCCGGAGGTGGACTTTCTCCTCAGCCTGCGCTCCAGTAGGTTAATGAGCTTGTAATGTCATGTGATTGTGATGTTTCTAGACTTGGAGCTCATCTGTGCTATAGGCTTAATGACAGATGGACAACTTCATCTGGCCCAGGTAACTTGCTGATGGTATATAAAGTAGAACATGGAACTCTAGAGGCAAGCACTTCCACCATGCAATTGCATCTTTGGAACTTTTTAACTTTTCTCAGTCTGTCTTCTTTATTTAAAAGGAATAATGGCTTCTACTTTCCAGACTTATTTATTTCTTTTCCTTGGAGTGCTACTCTGCAGGCTTCACTCTTTCCCGAGTATAAAAGCACTTAACTATCCTGGTGCTGAATACATGCTCACCACCTCCTTCTCCTTCATGTAGGGCTCCCAGCAATAGCATTAAATGTATGTCCTTACTTTTTAACTTTACCCCTCCCCATTCCTTAATTAGGTGAATGACTGGCTTCCTCTCTGTCAGCAAAACGGAAAGGTGCAATCTTTAGAAGTACCAGTGGGGGTGGGGAGTTGAATGCTTTCGGATGCCAGAAGGAAGAACCGGACACTCCTATGTCATCCATAGCCTCATGGGCAAATGGGCAGCGTATACACTCACTTACAGTGTCAGTGGTTACTCTGAAGCTCTGAACAGGACTGACACATGTTCTACTGGAATCCATTGAATGACAGAGACATTATGTGACTGTTACAGATGGGTCAGCTGAGCTTAGATCTCGGATGGAGTACACTTAAGAGACCAGATCTCTGTGCATGTTGAACTATTGTTACAGACTTTTAAATTTCAGGTGATTTTTTTTTTCTAAATGTGCTTCAGCTTTCAAGGGTTATAAAACCGTTAATTCACTACATTTTTGCTAAAGCTAAATCAGCTCCTAAATACAGCCCGGTTAACTGGGCTGGCTGAAGTAGAAGCGAGGGATTTAGAGATCAGTTACTACCCAACCCACAGAACTCAATTGGAAAATTAGCTCTAAAATTCCTTGGAGGGAAGATTAAAACACTCCAGACAGAAAAATTCAAGACAAAGATTGTGTTTGTTTGTTTTTTTGAGATAGAGTCTCACTCTACAGCCCCGGCTGGTTTGAAATTCATAATGTAGAGCAGGATGGCCTCAAACCCACAGAGATCCATCTGCACCTGCCTCTGGAATGCTGGGATCAAAGGCACATGTCACCACATCCAGCTGAAGAAGGAGACTGAGATTCTTAAAGACCAGCTTAACCAAGATGAACTTGAGCTAGACTCTTGACTCTTGTTCAGGTAGGTGCTCGATCAACCAAGCACTCTTACAGTCCACTCTTGATTTACCTCAGCTTTGACTGGTATTTTAGCTAGTTATTGATATACAAACCATATTTTATTATTATGTAGAATTTAGCCATACAATGCCTGTTGGAGAGGAACTTCTGCCTACACTCTGCAGTTATGAGAGGATGCATATTGAATACACTTGCATATAATTTGTATATGCATTGACTGTAATTGTTGAAGGCTGGCACTACCCATCAAATCTCAAATCTTTCCAGGGGCCTAATTTTATGGGACAATAATCAAATAGAGAAATTATATTGGGAACAGCATATCACAAGAAGGAAGAAAAATTGATAAGAGTTCCTTTAAGTTTGAGAAACTTGCTACTAACTTTTTTTTAATGTGCTTTTAAGGTTTTTTTTTTGTTTTCAAAACAATTTAATTCAAGTGTACAAGTGTGTAAGACATCATGTGACTATACGGTATGTCTTTGTAGTGTATGATAATCAAATCTGGTAGTTAAAAATTCTACCATCTTCAACATGAAAACATTTTGATTTGAGCATAGTAATTACACATGTCTAAGAATTGTAGCCTGATGCATATATAGTATTATGCATCCCCCATACACGTATCCAGAGGCATCAGGGTAATCAACATTTTTACCTTTTTGTCATTGTTCTAAGGTCACACATAAGTATCAAGCTCTTGTGTTTTACAGAGCAGTGCAGGAGAGCACATTTTGAAAAATAACTGTCATGTATTTTATGTATACCCAGAAGAGAGGAACTCAAATGCTCCAAACCAGTACTAATTTCGCAATCATAAACAATGCTGGTGACTCATATTTATAGCTACATTCTCATTAAGAACTGCAAGTTAAAGTCACGGCTGATGAAGTGGTTTTACAACAAGGGTCTTTATGAGGGCTGAGGGTTAGGGAAAGGAGCCAGAGTTTCTTAAATGCTTTCTAATTGTTAGGCACTGTGATTAGCATTTTTCTTCCCCATAATCTTTTCAGCTGCTGCAAGTTAATCAACATCATAATGACTTTAAAAGGTCTTTGGCTTCTACCAAAATATGCATATTTATCAGACACCTTCCAGGAGAAGGAGAAGGAGTATGCACTTAGCTTCTCTCACTCAACAAACAACAACACTCGGACCCCAGTGCGCTTCGCTAGCACAGTTCAGTACCACGGACAGCGCCAGGACGTCTTGCTAGTGCAGGCGGCACTGCCAAATCTTCAGGAATCCTGTGCTGGTCTTCGCGTACATTTCCCCCCCTAAACTACTTTCACAACAATCTAAGCCGGAAAACACGTTCGTATAAAACGGGGAAGCTCTGGGGCTTTCTTACCGTCCGACAAGTCGATCAGCCCGAGGTAGTGCAATAGTTTCAGAGAGGAACACAGGACCACTACTATCCCCAAGGTCTGGAGCCCTTCCGACTCGCCCTGTGTCAACATCTCCGTTCCCGCGGAGGCAAGCAGGACGCGGGCAGTCATTTAAAGCAGGAAAATCGCGCTTCTTTGCCGCTGTTCAGAGCGCAGGGTTCTTTCCACCAGCCTAGATTCTCTCACTTTCTCCCTCCCTCCTGTCTACTCCTCCCTCCTCCTCTCTCCTCCTACCTTGCAATCACTAGGCTTCATGGTAATCTTTGCTTTTATTTCCCCGTTTCCTAAGGTGATTTCTCCAAAGGTTTAACCAGCCCCTAAACATCTGCTAGCCGAGAGAAATAATAATTGGCAATAGCTCACGGCATATTCTCTGAAGGATTCAGGGGGTTGTGTGCCAGTGTATACCGTTTTAAAGACAAAAGACATTGATTGCTTCAGATACCAAAACCAGAGATGAAAATGAAAGTTCCCCCCTCCCCTTAACAATTTGTTTTTACTCTCCTAGAGGAAAAATCAGACAAGCTGGTACGGGAATACAGTGGATTCTAGCGTTGACATCGTGAAGTGGCCCTGGAAATGATCACCAAGAAAGTTATCACAAACCGGACACACCCACAGTTATATCTATCTTCTGGTAATCCCCTAACAGTGTCAGGAGTTAAGTTGGTGGTCAGGCTGAGCATGTGATCCCAGGACTGAGTTGAAAGAGTCAATCCAGAAGTAATATGGAAAAGAAAAAAAAAATGTTCTGAAGGCTCTGTGCAGACTTCAGACTGTTTATACCAGCAGCAAGCTTGTTGGGGGAAAGTAGTCAGTGCAAAAGACTGGAGACCTAGAGGACACCTGACCTCCTGCAGGATCCTGCACCTCCAGGGAGCCTAGTCTCCACTTCTGTGGATCAGCTGACCTCCACTGAGAGGACAGAGTGAGGGCAGAGCTTGCAGTAAGTAATAAGTTACATCTGGACCACATCTTGGAGAAATTGTGTTGGCAACTGTGTGGGGATGAGCACTCTCTGGGATTTCCAGCAGGAATGCAAATATTGGGCCATTTCTTTTGTTCCCGGAGATGTCACTTACAGGGAGGGATGCACACCTATGTGTACCAATATGGACAGATAGTCTTTGCTCACTGATTTATAGCAAAAAAAGGGGGGGCTGAAAAATCTTCCATGATTATCACTGAGGCGATGGCTAATCAATAAGGCATCAGGAAAAAGAATACCGAGTAGCCATTAAAACAATAGTGAACATCTCTGAATCTTTGGGTGCTGGCTCTAAAAATATATTATTATATGGAAAACCAATTTGTTTTAATCTCACCATCTTAACATTAAAAAGAGATAGGCAGTTCCTGGTATATACAGGCAATATTTCTACATGGATATAATGATCATCGACAAATCTGGGTGCCTCAGAAGAGAACTAAGGGAGTGCATTAGAGAGTGACCCCATTATTGAGGTTTTCCTCACATATCTGCAGAATGAATTTAAAATAATAGTAATAACTAAATGTGAACAAATCGTTTCTTTCTTGTTTTTAAAGGGAGAATAGTCTACATGCCTCAGTTTTATGTGTCCTTGTTCAATCTCACTCATGTCTAGACAATGGTATCCCGGAGTATTATTCAATTTTCTGTTGCGCTAACAGAATAAGCGGAGCACTTTATAAATAAAAAGTTTGCTCAGCTCACAGTTCTTTCTATTTGCATCTCTTTGACAATGGTGAGGGTACCAGAGCAGACAGCATCGCAATTGAAGAGAGTGTATGGAAACTAGAAAGTTCTCATGGCAAGACCTGAGGGGAGAGACTGAGCAGCCAGGATTACTCTTAATATAATAAGTTGTTTCAGAACCCTTTATGACAGAGTCACCTCATTCTCTTCAGACAGCATTAATTCATTCAACAGGGGAAGCCCCTGTGGCCTAATTGCTGCATCCTAGACCCTAACTCTTAAAGATTCCACTGCTGGGGACCAAGCCTTCGGAGGCTGAATCTCTAGGAGCTAAACCATATCGAGCCACAGCTCCTGGAGTCAGCCCGTGCCAGCTTATAAAGATATCAGGTTTTCAAAATTAAAAAGGTAGCATGGCAGAAACATTTCTACTCCAGAAGTAGGCAAATGTATGAGCACTCTTTTATCTCCCCACTACTCCTGGTTGTCAAGATACCATGGTGACCTTCCAGAGTCCATCCAGACCTATCCAGAAGGAAACCTGACCAACCCTCCCGTGCAGAGCCTTTTTGATCGAGCATCTTTTCTACCCTCTGTGGGCTAGCATCAGTGACCCCAGTAGCATGACAGTTGCAGGAGACCCCCAAGTTTTCGGCAAGTCAGCCCTTCGTTCTGACTTCTCTAGCCTGAGCCTTGGCTGCATCCGTCCCTTCCCCTCCCTTTATTATTACCTCTCTAGTAACCTTTGACTTCCTAAGACTGTGCTGTTCTGGTTCCTCCTGCCTCTGCCTTCTTCATCATTGCAAACACATGCATGTTTGCTTACTGCTTCAGATGACAGCCTCGGGCAGATGGCTCCCTCCATCTTAGCTCCCTTCCTGGGCGTCTGCCCTGCCCTCACTTCCACTCATTTCCTCATTTGACACCACACACATTTCTACTTCCTGCTACCCCCAGGTATTCTGTAAGATGCAGGAAACCAGATCTGATTCCTCTGGGAATGAGCAGTGCAAAGGGCGCACAGTGGCTCCACTTTCTGCTCAAACGCCATAGCATAAAGGCTACAAATGATTTCCCTCTGATTGTCTCATAACCCTATATTTTAGGACTATCATAAACATAAAACTACTACTTCCAAGAAACTGCAGGATGCCAGCAGCACTTTCCTTTGATTCCAGGAAGATCAGAGGGAAACTCAGGTCTCCTGGAGAGTGCCCCTCCCACCTGAGCCCAAGACTGCAGCATCCTGACATCCAGCTGATCAGAGCTGCATCTGTGGCTTGACATTTGTGAAAACTTCCTAATTCAGGGACTCTAGGAAGGCCCGCTCACATCACAGCCTCTGTGCAGAGCTCCCCCTACCCACATCCTCCCTTTTAAAATCCCATCTTTTACTTGATGAGAAAATTTTGCTCTCATTGGACCATTTGTTAAATTCATTTTACAAATCGTAATTTCTTGTTTCCGGTGGATTATAAGGTAAATCTGTTTATGCTGGTAATCTAAGCCTGCATGGAACTTGATGATTTTCTCGTTAATTTTTCCCAAATTACTATCTTTGGTGAAGAATTTTCACCTTGCTGACCTTCAATCAGCAGGCATTGGCCATAAGAAACAAAGACTTGATCTGTGAGACTCCCTGGGTGACTATCGGTTGCTGGTACTGAACTTCTGACTCTTGTTCTGACTCTAACTCATAAAAGGCTGGGTTCTGACATAGGTCTCATGCTCTCACAGGTGGGTGGGGCCTGCCATGCTTTGTGAGGTCTCTCAGGAATCCTGGAATTCAAGATGGTGAAGTTCTGCCAAATCATCGAAGAGTCCCTGGGTTTGAATTTTCACTGCTACCTTGTAGATGGGTGACCTGAGTCAAGTTGCTTTAATCTCTCATCTTCTTTATGGATCAATCCTGTGGCTTGCACAGTCTAGATGCACACTGTACCACTGGGCTATGCTCCCAATGGTCTTAATGCAACAACCAAACAAGGCAGTGCCGAGGAATGCTCAGCAAAGTCCCTGCTACAGCGTAACATAGAGTAAGCCAGGCTGATTGAATTATGTATTCTCTACCTCCATGTTGGTCTCTGAGCCTTCTCATCTTTGAAAGAGAATTGACAAGTCACACTTGTGATCTGGGGGATGGAAGGGGTATATTTTAGACTTCCTCTGAAACATCCTAGGTTCTTGAACTTATGATCTTCAGCTACAACTCCTTCTTCCAGGCAGATGTTCTCAGCTGAGAATAATTTGTTGTTGCTAAAACTCTGCCTGAGAGTCTGCCCAGAGCAGTCATGAAATCAAATTCTATTTTAGCTTCTTACATCTGTACCCCCAGCTAGCTTGCTGCTCTGTAATTTGAAGCTAATGTAGGGACCCTATGGTTCAGTGACCCACAGGAGGAAGCCATCCATTTGGCGAACTGAAAACATATACAATACTCCATTTAGACGGTCTTGACTCAACAAGGCTTGCTGCTAGCTTGTGGCTTCTCTGAGTGCTTCTCCAGCTCTTGAGCCACTGAGACGAGTTGTTCAGTTGACCCCCTCCCTCCCTGCTAAGCTACTGTGCAAACTTCGTTTGGATAAACTAATTTAGTAGGAGCCTCATTTCTGGAATGTTCTGTTGCAGTTGGTGTAAATATAATGCCAATAATTGCACCTGGAGTTTTCTTTCCTTTAGAAGTGCAAAAGAAATGAAAGAATCCCTTCGAGCATCACCTCAGAGCTCCTGATCCAGGCTGAAAGCAAATTATTTAACTGCAAAATGGTTATGGTTCAGAGAGAAAAATCATTATTATTCCCATCACCAGTCAGAATAAGAGAACTATTTCTGTGTTCTTGAGCCCACCTCCTTGTTTGCTGCCCTTTTGGGGGCACAGGCAGGGCTTGTTTCAATTAGTTTTCTAATGATGATGGTAATCGTGTAATAATATAGTAATGATATCTCCCTTTCTTCCTGTCTCCTTGTCTTCCCTCCTCCCTTATTTCTTCCCAATCTCTGTTGTTCCCTGTCCTCCGAGTTCTACACGGTGAATAGAACAAGTCTTATATGGTAAATTGACCAAAAGAAAAGCCTTATATTCACCAGAAATTCCACAATGTCTAGAAAGCCCCATTATCTTTATATTTGCAAATTGCTATTTGACTCTTTAAAACTCTTTTTATATTTCTGCTTTCCAATAAACCCTTGTTGAGAACATATTGTGCCAGGGTTCCTAATTAGCCTTTTAGTTAGGATGCAACGTGGTCTGTTGTTCACCTAAGAAAGCAAGGGCGAGGGGCTAGCTGTGCATGGCTTTCATGCAGCAGGTGTCACGCTCAGCTCTATTCTGGATTCCTCCTTTGTCTTAATTACTGCAGCAATTAAGGTGGTTTTCATTGGTGTCGACTTAACTGTGCAGTTTTAGACAGAGGCTGAAAGGTGCACCGGGCTAGCAGAATCCTGTCTCTGAGAGGAGCCATCTTGCTTTGGGCAGCTTTCCCTGACTCAGGCTGGGCTAGCTTTCCACTCCCATCCTGTCTCCCATTTCTTCTCCTACTCTCCCACAAACTCACATCTACCTCTATTCCCATTCCAGCCTTTAGTAGTCAATTCTCAACCAGGATCTTATTTGATAATTGGTCCCATGGTGTCCAGGGAGAGGAACTGGTGGCTATTTAGAGAAATATGCCGGTTTCTGCCCTTGGAGTTTGGGAAAACCCAGAGGGAATCTCATTGCAGGCATTTGGAGAAGTGAATTTGGCCTTCCCTGGGCCCTGCTTTCATGCTCTCACGTCCTTTGGAGTGGACAGTCAGGAACCAGTTCTCCAAACTTTTAGCTTGCAGTGTGCCTTCTCCCTGTCTTGAACATCTGCCTCTCCTTCCTTGGCTCCAGGCCCAGGAGCAAAGCTGCAGGTTCTGGCTTGAAACAGATCAGAGAGCAGAGCTCTGCCTCCGCCAACAGTGGAAGGCTCTGAGTGCAAGCATCCGCGAGCACCCAGCACTTGTGTGGATCACCCGTGGTCCTTCATGCGAGTGTGAGCAACATTTGGCTGTTGTCAGTTGAAATAAGAGCAGCGAGTGACAGCATTTAGATAGCTCTGGCTCGGTTCCATATTTCCTCTTCCACTTTCTCCAGAGAGCTCTGGGCTCTGTCAGAATTTCAGCAGACATTCCAAGGCCCTGCATTCATTTGTAACCCAGCATAACGATCTGGCTAAAGCTAATTAACTGCGCCTGCTCCTCTCCTCTGTCTCCTCTCTTCTCACATTTCTTCCCTCTCCTTCATTTCTTTCTCCACAGGAAGAAATCGCCTGGGAGGTTGCAGTTTCAAGGTCCGTACAGCAGCCCCACAGAATAACGACGAACACCTCCCAACGTGTACAGGGGTGAGAGAACCTGCCTTCCAGAGAGCACCGGGAAGATGGCTGCCTCATAGCTGTGTCTTCTGATTCACTAAATGCTGCTCATCACCCTCCATTTCCCTAATGGACACTTCGGTTAGTAACCAGAGGCTCCAAAGGAGCTTAGAAGGACCCAGACGAGGATGGCCAGTGACAGGGCACTAATAAAGCTTTGACAAAGACACAGATGTTATATCTCCCCAGAGAGGACTCAGCACAGGAAGAGAAATCATGTCTTTCAGTTAGGGGCATTTGCCAGTTTTTATTGTTTGCTGGAAACTTCTGGAATCTCCTAACTGGACACATTGGCAGCAGAGGGCTTTGCAGCGTGATGGCATAAGCTCTAAAGTCAGATGGAACTGACAGCAGGCCCCAAGGACAATAATTTACCATCTCTTGCTTTAGAATAGATAGCTAGGTTCCAGTTTCCTCATCTACAGGACGAAGTCCTGGATGAGCCACATCACAGTGCTGTGATGCAGATAAAGTGACAGGTGACTGTAAGGATAAGGTTTTGCAGTCAATTTCTTGGTGGAACATTGTCTGTCTGACAGTAATGATCTTTTCATTTCGAGGGCTTCAAGTTGTTTCCCTAAGATCTAAGACTCCTAGTTCCATTATGACCATCTGGTCCCGAGGGAGCAAGGCAGTCCCTGCTAGCAGTTAGAATTCATTCAGACAGTAAGAACAACAAGTTTCAGTGGTTGCAGAAGTATCCAGTCATGCAAAAAAAAAAAAAATACTGCTGTGGTATCCTGTCCTCAGGGACCTGCTGTACTAGACAAACCAGATGTCTGTTAGTCAGAACACCAACTGCATGCATGCCATGATTTTATAGTCCACAAACAACTCATTGTCCCTTGGATTAGAAGTTCCCTCCTCTAGGGCTATTGCTGTCAACCTGTCCACCTTATTAGACAACCCAGTGAGACCTGCAACATGGGCAAAAGGTTGCAGTGTGGAATTAGCAGAGTCCAAATGAACAATGCCTGCCTCTCTGCATCTCATTTTCAAGAGAGTCCCCCGAGTTCCCCTCCATCCCCCTCCCTCCTGGGAAGACATTTGTCTTCAGAGGTTGGCAATGAGGCATTTACCAGTACACCCATTCTGACATATTTTACATATGCTCCAAGAAGCAGAGGCTAAATTACACTGGTGAGTTATTAAAAACAGCTCTCAACGCTATTATTATTTATTGCGTTTCCAATTCTCAGCAGCAGCTGATTACACTGCTTAATCTTGTACTTTTTAAAAAATTTCCCACCCTGAAATGAATTCTCCCCCACAATGAATGAGCAAGGTCGGCCATATTGAGCCCCCTGAGGAGAAGACAACTTAGGTTCTGTGGAGAAGTTATCAGTCCACCTTGGTCTCTCCAGAGCTGGAGTCCCTCACTTGAAACATGAAGACTCTTCTCTACAGTGTCCCCCAAGAGACTTCCTCAAATTTGAGGTCTCACAGCCAGGCCCGTCTGCTCAGTCTCTATGGCTGCCATCTTTAGCTGCTGCTGATGGTTCTCTATGCAAGGCTCCTCCCTGTCTCCCAGCCTCCCTTCTCCTGTCCAGCCCCTCCTCCTCAAGCAGCCTTTCTTCAAGCATTGGTCCCCATCCTCAAAGTTTCCAACATGGGGTCTGTCAGCTGATGCCCTGAGTCTGCCAGGATTTTCTGAGCTAACATCTTTTTCTTTTAGGTTTAACTTAGGGGTTATGCTCTTTGCAGAGTCTCCCCAGTGAGGAGTCAGAGGTTTCCTCCTGATTCCAGGAAGCCCCATGATTATGGCCACCATGGAACATGACACACTGTGCTGTTGGTGAGTCGTCACATGCCCCTTGTTACATAGTCAGAGGATGGAGAGCAAGATAGAGTAAAGCTGTTCAAGTTTCCAACACAAAGCAGAGCACAAAATAGGTGTTTAGAGAATGAAGAAGTCCAAAACTCAACACAGTACAGTGAAGCAGGACGAGTAAAGCTCTTTTTAAAAATTAAATTTATTTTAAAAACGTATCTGTGTTTGTGTGTATGTATGTATGTGTGTGTCTGTGTGTGTCTGTATATGTGAACATGTGTATAGGTGTCTGTGGAGGTCTGAAGAGGTTGTTCAATGCCCTAGAACTAGAATTGATGGTGTTTTAAAGATGCCTTTTTCCAGATGTCTTCCTTAAAGTGATGCGTTGAGTTAAGAGTGGTGGATAAATAAACATTAACTAGATGAGAATTGAGGCAAGAACATTCAACTAAAAGCACATGTAAGGGACCCGAGGAAGGTGGGGTTGAAGTCGAGTTTAGGTGTTTAGGAGTGGGTAGCCTTCAGAGGTCATCAGGCAGATACCTGAGCTATGTGCCCGGGTCGGAGACCTGTTCCAAGATACCCACTTCCAGTGTGATGTGTGAAGGAAGGCTCTGCATATCCAGAAGCCAGTTGCATTCAGTAAGCCTCTGCTTCAGAGAGGGAAGGGCCACGGACAGTAGCTAAGCTCAGGCTGGCTCTGTAACAAATAGATGTTGCTATAGAATGAAGAGCCAGAGAACCAGCCCTGCTCTGAAAACGCTGCTTCGAACTTCTAGGGTCAGGGAATGACCTGTACATTTTTTTAATAGCTTCTATATTTTGGAAGAGTCAGATGAGCTTCATAGAAGACTTGATTTACTACTTTGGGAAAAGATTGGGAACTTGGAAAGTCATCTGGTTCCTCTTCAATTATCCATCCATGAATCCATGAATCCATGAATCCATCCATCCATCCATCCATCCATCCATCCATCACATCCATCCATCCATCACATCCATTACATGCATGCATCCATCCATCCATCCATCCATCCATCCATCACATCCATCCATCCATCACATCCATTACATGCATGCATCCATCCATCCATCCATCCATCCATCCATCACATCCATCCATCCATCACATCCATCCATCCATCACATCCATTACATGCATCCATCCATCCATCCATCCGTCCATCCATCCATCCATCCACTCATCAGATCCATCCATCAGATCCATTCATCCATCAGATTCATCCATCCATCCATCCATCCATCCATCCATCCACTCATCAGATATATCCATCAGATCCATCCATGCATCACATTCATTACATTTATCCATCCATGCATCCATCCATGCATCCATGCATCCATGCGTCCATGCATGCTTCCATGCATCCATCCATCCATCTATCCATCCATGCATCCATCAGATCTACCACATTTATCTGTCCAACCATCCATCCATCCATCCACCCATGCAATCACTATTCAGAGAAAACATTACTGGATGGTAGCCTAGAACCAGCTTGTTGATCCCCGACATGGTATTTTGTCCTGGTCTACATCTGTCCATATGAGTCAGTGTCTGTCCACTGTGGTGAGGGTAGAATTAGGCTCATATGCAGCCTCACAGTTGTTGGTCCTTCAGTTGTTGGGTTGCTGAATTGGAGCCCTAGGCAAACCCTGCATTCTTTTCCCCCAGATTTAATTGGCCCATTATTTCAAACTTTTGTAGATAAGGGAATAAAAAGTCAGTGGAATATTGTATTCATCACACTCAAATTAATATGCTTCATTACCACAAAGACAAGGAGCATAGTTGCAATATTTTCTCAAAACTTTTAATTGAACACAGCACGCAGGGGGGCGGGGGTGAGCAGACACGGAAACCACTGAGCTCAGATGCTGTTTTTCACTTTCTCAAAATGTGTGCGGTTTGTGATCTGCTCGTCTCATTAGTGTTAATTATGAACTGAAATAAAATGGCATTTAACACTGTGCTGAGACTTTAATTAAAGCCAAACCTTCATGCCCAGGAGCTCTCTGAAGTCCAGGATAGTTATCCCAAAGTGGCACAACCTTCTGCTCTGCCAGTGGGATCTCCACACTTATGCTATCCCCTGCTACTGGAAAGATGCTCTATCGAGCCTTTGTCTATCCATTGTCCACCCATTATCTATCCACTATCCATCCATCATCTGTCACCCGCCCATCTACCCATCCACCCATCTTTTTAACAAATAAGCTTTAAATTAGTTCTGGGAGAATGAAAGCAATATTTGTTAAGTGTTGCTGTATACACCAGTTTAGATGTATTATATACAGTCTAATACAACACCAGAACATAGGGACATTCAAGTAGGGCTAGAGAGTGGTGGTATATATATTATCTTTCTCAACACATTTAATCCTCTGATGTGAGGGGGAATTCTTAATGTACCTATATTACAGGAAGTGAAACTGAGACTCAGAGAGATTAGGTAATTTAACTCAAATCATATTGATTCCATGTTTATCTCTTTCATAGCACTGATGTGGGAAGATTCTTCTGGTTTACCTGAATTTATTCATTCAATAAAGGCAGATCACTAGGGCCCGCACTAAGGTCTGGGGAGAGCTTAACTTCCCTGTTCACAGCTTCAGAGGAGTGGCCTGGTCAGTTGGATGGTATAGCAGATTCTGAGAAAAGGAAACAAAGTGGTTGTGGAGCTGTGATTCTGGGGTCACATGACCCAGCTTGGGGACACAGGGAGAATTCTCCTAAGAGGGAGAGGAGAAATAATTTCATGTCTGGCCACCTAGTCACAAGGGCCCATCAGCAGGACCCATCCAGATAAACTCTGGAAATTACTTGGACACCCTGCCCACACAGCATGGCAAAGACAGCTCTTAGGCTGTGCACCATTGACTGATACTGCTGTGTGTTTGTAGTCTCTTCCTCCCCTTTGTAGGTTCCCAAGCCAAGCAGGAACCTTGCACCAGGTTCCTCTCCTGCACTCCCCCAGCCTCCAGTCTTGCTGTTAGAGGAAAGTCATGATTTCTGATATGCCCAAGAATGAGGAGATTTTTGGGGCTGGCTGACTAGGTGCTTATATAACAACTCTCTGAAAGACAAGGACAGACACAGGCAAGCTATATGTTCTGTACCAGACAGTAGAGTCATCACTCGGGGCCAAAATTCTTGGCTCTAATCTAGTGCTGTTTCCTTTTCCTAGTGAGAGTCTGTAGGACACTCCAGAGATTACCACACAGAGGCCTGTATTTATTATGTGCTTACACCTTTGGGGTGTTAATAACAATATTATAATAAGAACAGCTTTTACTTGCCAGGCCCTCTTTCCACCCTTTATATACATCATCGTAATCTTTGGAGACCTGGAAAGTCAGGCCAACTGTGATTCATAAGGAAGTATGACCACCTCTTCAGAGTCAGATGGACATTTCCTGACTCTTGGCCTCTTGGGCCTGTGAGGGAGGAGTCCAAAATAACCCAGAGAACAAAAAGGTCCAGAAAGATCCACATGACTCCTCTGCCCCAGTCAGTTACTGGCACAGAAGGCATCCCTGGGGATGCACTCAGACCTGTGAGAGATCAAGTAGAAAACCATGGGAAGAACTTCTCAAGAACCAGTACTGAGGGGCTGGAGAGATGGCTCAGTGGTTACGCTCACTTGTTGCTCTTGTAGAGACCCTGGGTTCAGTTCTCAGTACCACACGGCAGCTCCCTACCTTTGTAACTCCAGTTCCAGGGTATCCCAGTGGCCCCTTCTGGCCTCTGCAGGTACCAGGCATACATATAGTGCACTTACATACATTGCATACATGCAGTCAAAACATTCGTACACATAACGAAAAGGGGATGGAAAGCCTCTGGCAGAAGGACCTGGGGGAAGTACCCAAGTGCCAATGAGGAATTTCTCTGCCCTTGTGTTATGAGGAATATTTGTTTTCATCTTTGTTCCTCCAAATACTCGCAGAAATTTTTCACAGTGAATATGGCTTAGTTTCTTACTTAATAAAAGAAACAAAACAAATGGCCACCCATGATGAAAACTAATGCAGGATCGGGTTCCTCGGAGAAACGGCTGACTCCTGGGATTTGGTAGAAAATATCCAAGAGGGGCCCAGAGCATTGTGTGATTGTGTAGTGAAAGAAAGCGTGCGCGCGCACACACATACACACTCCTCAGTGGCAAAGTCACACAAAGGGACATAAGTGCAAACTAAAGAGCTCCCTCTAGCCTACAGTGAGATGATTCACACAAAAATAAGAAACAGTATTAGATTATCATCTAATGTGTTGATGTAGACATTAACGTAGACATCCATGAACCCACAGCAACGTAAGCCAGTTGTCTGTATAGAAGTCCGTCACCTTGGGTAGACACCCATAGTGAGGTGGGTAATGAAACCTCACTCCTGCCCTGTGAGGTGTGCAGAATGACTTCCTCCCTGAGAGATCTGCACACACGGGGAGGGAGAATTACCAGAACATACCACCTTAGCAGGGGACCGAGGTCATGGTCAGCGTAGTGAGTCAATATGAAGAGTGTGCACCTTTCAAATCCTGTGAAATGATGGTACTTGCCTCTGTGTTCTTCATTCCAAAAGCTCAGATTAATCAAGATGGGGGTTTCATATGAGACTAGTGGGGACATTCTGCAAAACATCCACAGAATCCCCCCTGGGTACACATACTAAGGGAATGAAGTGCAGAGAGATCCCTGCTTGCACATGCTTACTGCTTAATCATAATATGGGATCATTCTGAAGGTGCATCAGAGAGGGAGGTGGGTAAGGAAGATGTAACACACACACACACACACACATACACACACACATACATGCACACATACACACACACATACACACACACACACACACACACACACACACACACATACACTACCACCACCACCACCACCACAGGTATATTCAGCCATTAAGAAAAATAGAAATTAAGGTGATGGTTGCTCACACTTTAATCTCAGCACTCAAGAAGCAACAGCAGGCAGATCTTTGTGAGTTTGAGACCAGCCTGGTTTACAGAGTGAGTTCCAGAACAGCTGAGCTACACAGAGAAACCCTATCTAGAAAAACTAAACAAAACAATAACTGGCACTTGTAGCAACATGGATGGAACTAGAGGACACCATGTGAAGTTAAATGAGTCAGACATAGAAAAATGAGAATCATGTGTCCTTGTCTGTGTCCATATACGATGTCTGTATCTGTCTGCATAGAATGTCTGTATATGATATTTGTATCCACCTGTATTTGATATTTGTATCCATCTGTATTTGATGTTTGTATCTATGTATGATGTCTGTAAATGTCTGTGTATGATGTCTGTACCTGTCTGTATATGATGTCTTATATGATTTTTGTATCTGCCTGTATATGATGTCAATATATGTCTGCATATGTCTGTATATGATGTCTGTATCTGCATATAATGTCTGTATGTGATGTTTGTATCTATGTATGATGTCTGTAAATGCCTGTGTATGATGTCTGTACCTGTCTGTATATGATGTCTTATATGATGTTTGTATCTATCTGTATATGATGTCAATATATGTTTGTGTTCGATGTCTCTATCTGCCTGTATCTGACATCTGTATCTGTATCTGACGTCTGTCTAGCCTATGTAGCTAAAGCACTGAACTGGGTGTGGAACAGAGGTGACACGAGGTTGAGAAAGTGTCAGGGAGTTAAGGTCGATAGAGGGAGGATAGATTTGATTTAACACTGTAGTGTACATTGAAACAGTGTGAATACCATTAATATATACATGGCTACATTTAAAAAAAAACAGATCCCTGGACACCACAAGGAATGTACTTTGAGATGAGCAAACAACAAAAGCCAAGTATCTACAGAATACCTCCTTAAAATTGTCAAAGTGGGACTGGAGAGATGGCTCAGCTATTAAGAACACCGACTGCTCTTTCTGAGGTCCTGAGTTCAATTCCCAGCAACATGGTGGCTCACTACCATCTATAAACAGATCTGATGCCATCTTCTGGCATGCGTGTACATGCAGATAGAGCACTCATACACATAAAATAAAATGAATCCCTCCTTTCAAAAATGATACATTTAAAAAGAAACTGTCAAAGTCAGGAGTGGAGAGGTGGCTCAGTGGTTAAAAGCACTGTCTGCTCTTCCAGGGGACCAGGGGGTTAACTTTCACTTCCTATATGTCAGCTCACAACCATCTGTAACCACTTTTCCAGGGGATCTAATGTCTTCTTCTGGCTTCTGTGTGTGTGAGGCACAGGCACAGGCATTGACACACATGCAGGTAAAATATCCTTACAGATTAAAAAGAAAAGGAGAAAGTAGTCAGCATCATAAAAATGAAGGAAGGAGAAGAAATTCAACCAGAAGTCTGAGGAGACTTAACCACTAGATGTGAGGTGGTGCCCGGGAACAGAGAAAGGACAGTGAGTGAAACCGAAGGCAATCTAAATTAAACATGAACTTCAGTTAATAATGCCAGTATAACAATTAGTCCATTACCGTGTCAAGCCTAATCTAGGTATGGCATGAAGGCCTGCAGATTTCCTGTAAATAGAAAACATTTTCAAGTGAACTTTATTTTGAGTCTTACAGGAGAAGCTGAGGCACACTTCAAAGGCTAACGGTAGTCTGTCAGGCCTGCTCAGCCTGTTCCTACTCACTGCCTGCCTCCCTGAGAAAATTCCACATTTTTGCATAACTGGAAGAGGACAAGGTTATTGTGTCTAACTGGCTTTCTCCAAGTCCCACCGGGGTCTCCTGGCAGTTAGATTCATTAACTTGGCATTTTCTAATGATTAACACTGATCAATAACCCACCGGGTCTGGTCCTTAAATCAATTGCCCATTAATGAGAATGAAAGCACCATTTTATTATCTGAGCCCAGAACCTTTTGCAGAAAGGGCTTCTGGGGTTTGGAGCTTCAGTCCCCTTTGCTGCACAGGTTAATTAAAACACGTGCTCTCTCTCTCTCTCTCTCTCTCTCTCTCTCTCTCTCTCTCTCTCTCTCTCTCTCTCTCTCTCTCACTCTTTCTCTCACTCTCTCACACCACACACCAAGACCAGGAACAAGATTAACTGTAAGGAAAGATTTCTAGGAGATGGTCAGGGATTCCTTTTAGTGAGACTTTCAATAGTTGGATGAAAGCACCACAGTCCCATATGTTAGGGTTTGGTCCTTAGGGAGCATTACTGAGAGGTGGGGGGTCTTTGAGAGGTGGGGTCTAATGGCAGGTCCCTAAGTCATTGGAGAAGTGTCCTTGAAGTGATCTGTGGCTGCGGACTCTTAGTCTTCCTTCTTGCCTCCTGTTTTGAGTGTAAATGATTTATTCTGTCACTCTCTTCTGTCACACACCTGTGATGTGTGGTCCCAGCCAGAGGTTCCCCATATAAGGACCACTTAATCTAGGATTGGGACACGCAGACCTTTGAGTCCAAAGCCCCTTCTATCCTTACAAGTGACTTGTCTCATATATTTCATTGCAGTCGTTCAGATATGACTCCTGTAGTGAATGAGTTAAGTAAATATTACTGAGGACCCACTAAGTGTTCTAGACACTGCTAAAGTGACGCCTCCTTAGAGAGATCCATGGACTGTCTTGTGTAGGAGAATCACATGCTCCTGCTCTCTGGCCAATGCTTTGCTTTCCTTCACCATCTGAGATGCTTACCAAAGGCTTCTGAATGAAGGCATGTGAGGGGGTTGCTAGGTACTAGACTAGAAAAGTGAGGGAGGCTTGACTGTAACCCTGAGGTCTTGGGAAGAGATGTAGACAGGATTGGACGAGAGCTGAGAAAGGTCTCGGGAGGATGTAGAGACAGGATAGGGAAGAGCAAGAGGGAATCAGCTCAGTGACCTGGGCAGGTTTGACAGTGACACAACAGGACCTGGAAGGATGGAAGGGAAAGGAGAAGAAGGTTGCCTCAAAGTCTTGAAAGGCAGACTAGACAGGGTTTCTTAACCGGCTGGTTGTACACAAGGTTAGAGCAACATCAGGAGAACTCATGGATACTTTGGGTACCAGTATCTCAGTGGAGCAGTTCATCACAGCTGGGGACACTTGGAAAAGAAACTGACTTGGAAGGTGACCTGAAGTCAGGAGATATGGCTGTCATGTGTTGCCTAAGGAGTCATCTCCAGCATAATGTGGGAGCTACAAAGTTCTTACTGGGCTTCTGATTCTGAGAATCTTTCCAATGTCTTGCCCTATGTAGGAGAAACAGCAGAGATGGGTTAAGGTTCCCTACTGGATGCATAGGGTACAGGCTGGTGAGATGGTGGGCGGGGTGAGGTAGGAGGTGTCAGTGGCCTGAAATCTGACCCATGATCTACAATATGACTGCTGACTATTGTCATTTGATGGTAGATTTGTGTCTTCTCCTGACTAGACTTCAGGTGGCAGTAAGAGCCTCTGCTGGTGTCTGCAACCGTTTCCAGAGACAAGGACTCTGCTGCTACTGTGCTTCCTCTTAGCAAGGGATGCTCTTTGTCATGTCTCGCATGTTGAGAGGAGACCCAGGAAGCGGAAACAAAGGTTAAGAAGGGCTGAGCTTCTCTGGGGGCCGTAAGATCAACCCACCGGTTCAGCATAGTATCTATCACGTTTTTAGGTTTTAATTAATTAATTAATTAATGTTTTGAGATAATGTTTTTCTGTGTAGCCCTGGCTGTCCTGAACTCACTTGGTAGAGCAGGCTGGCTTTCAACTCAGAGATCTGCCTGCCTCTGCCCCCCAAGTGCTGACATTAAAGACATGTGCCACCAATTAAATTTGGCTTTTAATTTTTTCCATTTTTAGGTTCTTAATCAAAGCGTGAGGTGAGTGGCTGTGAAGTACATATCTTTATGTCAAATTGCAAAGAGTTAAAGTGTGGACCGTGGCGCCCAGTAAGCAATGACTAGTGTGGTCTTTTGCTTCCGACCCTTGCTGATCTGAGAACTCAGGGATATCTTCAGTTAGGTTAGGGTGTGAAATGGAGGAAGGTTTCAGATGGGGAGATTCTCACCTTTAACTGCAGGATGATTCAAGTGCAACCACACATCATACACAAGACCCGTATGTGGCGTACAGTGTGCTTCATATCACGGGTGACTCCCACATGTGTGACTCAAGCCTTAGCTGATCTCCATCCCAGAGCCAACGACGTTATGTCCGGCGCTGGCTCTTTTCGTTCCTCTACCTCCTAGTTGCCATGGGAACCCTCCATTGGACCAGATTCTGAGATGAGCCCCAGGGCGCTCCATGTGGATCTCACTTGGTTCTTATGCTAAGTGCATGGCCTGCGAGCATCGCTGGCTGGACCCGTGTCCAGGTCCCAAACTGAGCACAGTCCTTGGCTGGGGGTGGGCAGGAGACTGAAGGCAGGGAGCTGCTGGGCGGGGTGGAGGGCTGATCGAGAGCAGAGAGTTGTATCGTGGCCAGGTTCTGTGGACCACACGAGGAAAAAATGGGACCAGAACCATCCCCCTACCCTCTATCCCCCTTCCTTGGTTTCTCCTGTCTATAGACAGACAGCAGACATGGGTCTGAAATCTGGGTATGTGCAGGACAGACATTAGCACTAGAGCAGGGGCATGAGGCAAACACCAGCAACGTGCTCCTCTGGCCTGGGGTCTTTAGCTGCCACCCCGCTAGTCTAGGCTGAAGAGAAGAGCAAATCTCATTAGCTGGGCCTCTCCTTCCAGAAGCCATAAATCAAAAGTGTTCCGGTCTCAACCCCAACTGGCACCACAATGTAATTTACTTTTAAGCAGACAAATGAGTATTTTGTATAAAAATCATTCTCCTTTAAATATTAAGGGGGTGGGGCTTTCCTACTTTCTTTCCTGTGGCTTTTATTATGTCTTGAGGGCAAAGACTTCCAATTTCAGGATGGAAATCAATGAGAAACATGATCAAGTTTCAGAAACATGGTGTTACAGCCGGTGGTTTTGGACTGTGTCCGGAATTCTGAAGGCTGTACTTATCTCTCCCCATGATACTCACTGACTCCTTAAGCCAATAGAATCCAGTATTCATTCATGTCAGAGATGAGCACACCTTTTTGAGGGCAGAGACATCTTGACATGAGCATATATATATTTTTTTATTTTCTTGCAACCACTTCTGTGACTCATGGTAAGGAATGAGTGAATTTAGCTTGAGTAAACAGTAAACAGCTGAACAGAGAGAGAGAGGGAGAGAGAGAGGTAGACAGACAGACAGACAGTGAGAGACAGAGGAGAGGGGAGAGACAGAGGAGAGCAGAGAGGGGAGGAGGACAGAGGAGAGAGACAGAGACAGACAAGCAGACAGAGACAGATACACAGACAGAAATACACACACACACACACACACACACATATGGAGAGAGAGAGAGAGAGAGAGAGAGAGAGAGAGAAGCTGTGATTATTTAAACTTGGAAGCCCCAAGAGGCAAAGAAAAAGTCCAGGATGTGCTTAGGAGATGAAGAAAGACAAGATGCAAGTGATGTAACAGGACAAGTTTTCTCTCAGGATCAAAGCTCCGAGCACAGGACAGGAACAGTAAGAAGTCTGTTCACAGTCAGTTCTGCATAAAAGGCAAAATGTTCCCTGCTCTCACCTTAATAAAGTTTTGAAATTTTAAACAACTAGGACTTCTGGAAGTTTTCAGGAGGTCTCTTGCTACAGAAACTGGGAGAAAGAGAGAGAGAGAGAGAGAGAGAGAGAGAGAGAGAGAGAGAGAGAGAGAGAGAGAGAGAGACTTTCCCAGTCTCCTGTGCAACAGGATTTTTGTCCTTTGACCCTCATTGCCCTGGTGACTGCACATGGTGTTCACGTAAGGCCCAGGCCCTGCACTCTCCCCTGTGTTCCCCCACAATCCCCCACATCTTTGTCCAGAATCACCTTAAGTTATATCACGTTGGATCCTGTCTGTTTCTTGTCAGGATCCTGAGAGGTACTTGACATACACAGGTTGTTGTTACCATGGAGACAATAAAGGAGAACAGCACTGGGAAGCCCCCTTGAGAGGATGCGCCTTACCAGGTGGTTCTTCTTTGGGTTAAAAAGTGAATGGGGACAGATGCCTGCCTGTATTTGAGAGGTGTTAAATGTGTGTCTGTGAGAACTGCAGCTTTGTCCGTGAGTGATGCTAACACTGCAATTCCTGTCTCAGTGCTGTGATCCTGAGCCCGCCTACGGCAACACGCAGAAAGTGGAGGCCTCAAAGCTTTGGGATCTGCAGTTTAAACTTTCTTCTCAGCTTTTGCTAGGCCTTAGAATTCTGGGAAATGTGTGAGTTTCTTGGCTCTGTGACCTCTGATTCTAAGAAAGTCACTCTCAACCTGTAGGTCATGACCCCTTTGAAGGTCAAACGATCCTTTCACAGGGGTCACATATCAGATATCCTGCATATCAAATGTCTACATTTCTATTCATAACACCAGCAAAATTATAGTTATAAAGTAGCAATGAAATCATTTTATGGCCGAGGCCACCACAACAGGAGGAACTGTATTAGCATTAGGAAGGTTGAAAACCTAAGGGGACATAGTCTCGGGGAAGCTCTGGCAAGATCTGGCAAGACCAGTCCCCTCTGGCTCCCTCCCTGTTCGGGTACAGGTAATAAACAACAGGGCTCTACTGAAGGCCTCGGGTCTGCTGGGCAGCACTGGCCTGCAGTAGCATGACTCTCTGGGTTCTGCCCTTCAGTTTCAGGATGACAGTCAGAGTCCTCTTGAAACATCCTGTCCTCTCTCCCTGTGTCTCTAAACCTTTACCATACCTACATGCACAGCACTATGAGGAAACAGCTGCTGTTTATTTAGCATTGTTCTCGGACCCTGGCCACTAGCATTTTTGCTATCTTTATTTCCCCTTCTCACTTGGTCCACTTCAAAATGCAGAGTGCCTCAGGGAGGAGCTATGACGGGGAGGGGCTGTGACAGGGAGGGGCTGTGGAAGGGAGGGCTATGACAGGGAGAGGCTGTGACAGAGAGGGGCTGTGACAGGGTGGGGCTGTGGCAGGGTGGGGCTGTGACAGGGAGGGGCTGTGACAGGGAGGGGCTGTGACAGGGTGGGGCTGTGACAAGGAGGAGCTGTGACAGGGAGGGACTGTGTGTGACAGGGAGGGATTGTGTGTGTAACAGGGAGGGCTATGACAGGAAGGGGCTATGATAGGGTAGGACTGTGACAGGGTGGGGCTGTGACAGGGAGGGGCTGTGACAGGGAGGGGCTATGACAGAGAGGGGCTGTGACAGGGAGGGGCTATGACAGAGAGGGGCTGTGACAGGGTGGGGCTATGACAGAGAGGGGCTGTGACAGGGTGGGGCTGTGACAGGGTGGGGCTGTGACAGGGTAGGGCTGTGACAGGGAGGGGCTGTGACAGGGTGGGGCTGTGACAGGGAGGGGCTATGACAGAGAGGGGCTGTGGCAGGGAGGGGCTGTGACAGGATGAGGCTGTAGTAGGGAGGGTCTGTGACAGGGAAGGGCTGTGACAGGGTGGGGCTGTGACAGGGAGGGGCTGTGACAGGGAGGGGCTGTGACAGGGAGGAGCTATGACAGGGTGGGGCTGTGACAGGGAGGGGCTGTGACAGGGAGGGGCTGTGACAGGGAGGGGCTATGACAGGGAGGGACTGTGACAGGGTGGGGCTGTGACAGGGTGGGGCTGTGACAGGGTGGGGCTATGACAGAGAGGGACTGTGACAGGGTGGGGCTGTGACAGGGAGAGTGAACAAACACTAGCAAGTTAACCTGGATTTGTTTTCAAATTCAGAACCCAGAACGGGGAAGGATATGAAGCCAAGATAAAATACCTCAAGTCCAGGCACAGGAAGGTGGGGGGCTTGCTCATCATTTCTCTTGAAAAAAAAAAGGATCACTGAGGAAAGGGAATGAGAACTAAAGCCAAGGTGGCGCTCTTGGGTTTATCCGCATTCTGAGAGAGCTGGGAAGATCTCCGGTAGAAAATGGCAACATAGAATGTTGGGTGGCTTGGTGAGGCAGGGCAACCTCAGATTTCAAGCTTTCCAGATGGGTCAGTGGGGAACACAGCAGTCATTCAGGAATGGCTATGCTTAGAGATTGGTAAGCTTCTCAACAGAGAAGGTGTGGGATAGGTGACTCAGAGTTGGATGAGTTCCCAAGTGGCTCAGTCTTATGGGAGCTTCCAAGAACCTTGTGGGGTTTCCCCCCAAACTGGGTATCAGAGTGGCTCTGAGGAAGCTGTGGTCATGTCCACGCTGAAGAACTCTAGAGCCGAGGGACACCTCTACTGAGGGACCCCTGCTGCTCCAGGAAGAAAAGAGGGACTCTACCTCGGGTCCTTCTTCCAACTTGCTACCAAGACCCCATGGTGTCACAGACTTCAAGCCTAAGCCTTTGCCTCTCTTGGATCTGGGCTGCTATGGCTGGCTTGGACAACAGGATATGGTGACATAGTGCATTGGCATCTGTGACATCTTCATTTACCACTTAAATGGATTTAGAATCTCCCAGGAGGCTCGCTGTTGAGTGTGTATGTATATGCACATGTATCCAGAGCCATTTAACTAGGAGGGACAACCAACCCTGAGTGTGGGCAACACCAGTCTCTAGGCTAAGATCTTGGTCTGAATAAGGACACCAGGGAAGAGCATAAGCAGAGCCCTAGCATACAGCTCTCTCGCGCTCTGCATCCTGATTGGAAACACGAGTGAGCAGCTGCTTCCTGTGTGTACTCCCTCTCCTTCCCAATCCCAGTGGCCATGTGTCAAAATATTCCTTCCTCTCTCAACTTGTCATGCATTTGTAGCAGTGAGAAAAGTAACACACTGGCTCTCAGTTTGGCCATTTAAGGGTGGCTGGCGTCCTGGAGTCTTGAATTGTTATATAGAAAGCCAGTCTGTAAAACTGAGGAAATTCCTTGGGTCTCTTCTCAGGGAGAGGGCCTTGACAGTGTGGCTTCTTAGGTGTCCCTGACAAGGTCTTGGACGTGAGACCACGCGAGGTCCAACGGTTCTTCACCGCCTGATGCCAGTGGTGTGACACAGAACAGAGATAGCACTCAGCAGTGCTTTGCCCAGAGTTCTGACCCATCAGTGCGACACATGTCCCTCAAAGGCAGTTAAGCTTACGGTGACAAGGGACAGAGACTCTCCCATGGGTGGTACCTGGGCAGACATCAGCTGGGAGAGAAGATGGGAAATGTTGGCTGTCGGAACGGCCCACGGAATCACAAACACTCAAGATAGACTCGGTTCTACCCTGTCTTGGGGGTGAGTCGGGGAGAGATTAAAATGGCTTTCCTTACCTAGCCCATGCTGGCTTGGAGCACACAATCTCCTAAGCACTAAGCACATAGGCACATGCTGCCCAGCTTCTGGTTTATTTCTTGCATACATTGTGCATGCACTGACGTCCCTTCTGGGAAAGTGGACAAGATGTTCCTTACACAGGAACGCCATCCACTAGAGTTGCCCATGACTAGGTTCCTGATGCCACAGTAGCCCAGTGAAGTCTGTAGATATGATAGTTTACAGACAGAGGCGGAAAAAATGTCTCCTGGGAATAATGGACCTCCCCATATATTTAGAAGCAGATAAATCTCACGTGGCAATTTCTTAAACTCTCTTATTTTCTTATAGCTGAGACATGGCCGAACCAAGCAAATATAGATATGTTAGAATCCATCATATAACAAAAAATTCTGCTTTGCTTCAACCATTTATGTTATTATGGTAAAGAAGGCATTCCAGAAATTCCAGTCACAGGTTCTAGCTACTACCTTTCAGGGCAGATAGTTTCCAAACAATAGCCTAGGCTAAGGATATTTACATCTGAATAATCTTACAAGGTCCCTGCCAGAAAGATGAGTATTTGGGCAAGGTAAAAATTTACATTTGAGTTGGTCCCTAGCTACCTCCCCCCACAAGTTAATCTAGTTCTGCCTGTTGACTCTTGATTTTGCTTACACACAGGCTATCTCAGGCCCACCTGAATAGCAAGGGAAGCTTTCTGCGGAATTGGCCTTTTGTGTTACAGGCCTCACGCAGGGCCAGATGTGATTCAAAGATTCAGGATACAGTTTATACTTACTTACTCAAAGAGACTAAATTGAGTCAGAGACAGAAAGAGAGAGAGAGAGAGAGAGAGAGACAGAGAGACAGAGAGACAGAGAGACAGAGAGACAGAGAATGTCAGAGAGGCAGACAGAGAGACAGCAGATACTTTTGATTTAGAGAGAGACAACAGATTCTCTCTACCTGAGAGACAGTCACTCGGAGGAGAAACGAGTTAGCTAATTCATCAAGCTACAGCCAGTTAGCTTTACCTGGCTGGAGGCTAGAGGCTGCTACCAGAGCTAACCATTAGAGCTGATCGCCCAAGGCCCATGATGGCCCTAGGCTCGGGGCCTACGATGGCTCCAAGCATGACACAGAGAAGAATGCAACTGGCAGACTAGGCAAAAGGACTCTTAAAAGACAGCACAAGCAAGACAGCTTCTCAAGTTCTACAATGTCACCATTTTCGCCAGGAGGCTAGGCACGAGAACGCCAGGAGGCTAGGCATGAAAACCATCTTTCTTCAGCTCCTGAGCTGGCGCAACAAAGACCAAGATGAAGAAGCAGTTTAGCCACATGGACCCTGGACTTGGGGTAAACACCCTGTATTGCCCGAGAAAGCCTAACTAGCCTTTTACAAATGTATATAATGCTTAATTCGAGATGTTGACTGGACTAGATTTTGAGAGATACCTGAGAAATACACTCAAATTTTAAACCACCTCTGTGGTCATGTCATTTGTCATCTTTCTGCCGGACCTGTGTCTTCCTGGACCAAGGAACCCTGGTTACCCCCGTGGCAGACCCCCACGCGGTCTGTAACACCTGGTAACTGGATGACCTGGGATGGTCATGCCAGTCAGGGAGGAGGCATGGTGGCTGAGGTCTCACCCTTGAGTGAAGGGCATTAGTGTCAGACTTGTTTCCCCTCTTCTTCCTGTCTCTTACACCAGACCTTACTCCCACCGGTCTTGCCTCCATGTCTTTTCCAGAGTGGCTGTGGCAACAGTCTAGAAGCTTCCCCCCAAGGACAGATCTTTTTAAACTTCCCTGCCCTGTGGTGGAACCATCGGCCCACGAGGATGACTGACGGGTCTCTGAGAGATGTTTCTAGAATCAGATTTCCCCCCACAGCAGGAAGGTGGTGATTAAACTTTGTTATAGCTGGGAGAACAGAGTTTCCCCAAACAGACTGTCAGTGCTCAGAGCACAGCGCGATCAATAGTGGAGGGAATAAGGTCCCAGTGCCAGGCATGCCCTGTGCTCACTCTCCCAGCTCGGAAAGCCACGCCTTCCTTCTACTCTGACAGGCTGGGCATGGAGAGAAACCATCTGCAGAGCTTTCTATGCTCCTGATGGCCCGTCATTTCCTGTAGGACCTGCTCTCCTGCAGGGGGACAGAAGAACTACTTCAGAGGGCTCTGGACCTGTTTGGTGTTGATTAAACACATGTGACTTTAACCGGAGTGCAATGGGAGCAGGGGAGAGGCTGGCTGGGCTTTTGACACCAGGCTCCTGAGGGAGGTGCTGCCTGCCTTGCTGGGCTTCTGCCTTTTCTGCCTTGAGCACTGACAGGCTCAGTGTGACCTGTATATCAGCACCAACGTGTACCAGACACACGATGTTTCTCTATGGTACTGTCCCAAAGAAAACCTAGCATCAGCTTATGTGTGTGTGTGTGTGTGTGTACTGGAGGAAAAGAAATGGTTTGGTTGGGTGTATTTCGAGTTGGTTTATTTACATATATCATATTTTAAGGCTGATTTAAAAGATAATGAGAGTAATTTCCACCATACTCAATTTTTATGTGTTGACTGCCGTTACCAAGCTCATTACTTAATAATCTTTTTTTTCCCCCCAGCTAATGTAAAGATTTTTATTTTGGGGAATAGCCAAGTTGATCTCAGCTCATTTTTAAATTGTCCCGAGCTTCCGATGAGCCTGCTCTGGAGACACGGCTTTAGGAGCACACTGTAACCCGTTCCAAAGCAGGTGGTCACGACTTTATCAAATGGGCGCCTTCTTACTGTATTCTGAAAAACGAACACAAGGAAAGGTTCTTTTCACACCATTAACCAGGTATTTTTTTTTTAATACAAGCCGTGGACCAAAATGTGAAAGCAGAGACTCTCAGATCACCAGGCAGTTTAGTTGCCAGTACAGTCTCTGCCAGTGAAGGGCTAAGCAAGCTTGACCACGGGCGGACTTGAGTCAAGCCCAGACCCTTGACATACAGGAAAATTGTGGACAAGATGTGCAGAGGCAAAAATAATGAGGAAATCCAGCAGCAACTGGAAAAGAATACTTTGTTTTAAGTAATATGTTTTACCCTCATTAAATGCATTAATATTCATGAGAAATGGATTATATACATATAAATTTCCTTCTGTAATGACCCAGATTCAACTAAGCCTCCCTTTCCTAATTGATACTCATCATCAATGAACATCCCTGCTTTAGTAGTGCTATGTACAGCTTATGAACGTATTTCCTCTTTGTGAGTGTGGGGTGAGATCCTTCTGCATCTTTCCTGTCTTATGTTCTCTGAGGTGTCACCACAGACATGAATCACAGAATCTGGCATATGGTTGACTCTCAGCAACAGTCAACACGTGGGGTGACGCTGCTCAGGTGATGCCCGGCAGAAGAGCACAGACCCGTCAGGTCACAGTGACCATGGAGCCCAGGCTGGCCTTCTGGACGAGGCGAGACTGAGACAAACTCCACGCTGGGGACGTGGTGTGCAGAGGGCATTAAAGAGGTGGCCAAAGGGAGGTAGGTGTAGGCAGGTGTGCAGAGGTAGGAAAGTGAGGGGGCTGTGTAGCCTCTTCAAAGGAGGCATTGCTGAGTGGGAGGGACCCCTGTGATCTTCTCCGATGAATACAGCCTTTTCTCACTGCCCCCTCAAATGCTTTTAGTAAAATGGTGATATTCTTACAGAATGTGCTGCTCCCTGACCAGCGCATGGGGTCCAGACTAGAACCATGCAGCTCTTATGAGAACTGGTGAAGCAGAGACACGGGTATCTGGCAGCTGTCTGTGTGGCCGCTCTGGAGATCTGTTTGTCGGCGAGAATGGCATTCCAGCGAGTATGCAGGCAGTACTCCTTCACCAAAAATGGGCTTTGATTTTTTTTTTTCCGTATAGAATTTGGGATATTTGCACCGACACTAGGAGATTTTTGCCTAGGCATGGCACCTCTCCTAACTGTAAAATCTGCTTCCCGTGCATCTTATACAAAGAGCCTCAGAATAATTCCATGATGTAATTTTAAACGTTTTGCACGTGAAACCGTTTGCTGGTGCGGAATTTCCACCTTTGGTATCATCAGAGTTTTGAAGTTTGAAGAATTTGCACTTTAGATTAGAAAGTTCAGATGGCATGGGAAATTGACGTACATCCATAGGTATAATAGCGGGGGTGGAAAGGAGAGAATGGGATGTTCTTGGGGATGCTGGGTCACACGCTGGACCCTACATCCCCATGAAGTCCTCTTGCTCTCCACAGGGATGCTCTGGGCTTAGATATGTAGAACTGGTTTCGCTCACCTGGCACAGCCTACAGAGTTTCATATGTGTTTGTAACATGGGGCTACACGAGGTACAAGGGGCTTCATACTCTATTATTCAGAATCCAGTTCTGATGCCACGCAGATCCTCACACCATGATTCTGGAGCAGGCAATAAAGAAGGTACACGTTTTTTGAGTATTAGTATCTGCATCTGATTCTTTCAGCTACTTGTTGGGCCTCTCAGAGGGCAGCCATGCTAGGCTCCTGTCTGTAAGCACAACATAGCATCAGTAACAGTGTTAGGCCTTGGGGCCTCCTCGTGAGCTGGATCCTAATTTGGGCCTGTCACTGGACCTCCTTTCCCTCAGACTCGTCTCCACTTTTGTCCCTGCAGTTCTTTTAGACAAGAGCAATTCTGGGTCTGAGTTTTTGACTGGGGTGGCAACCCCATCCCTCCATTTGTTGTCCTGTCTTTCTACTGGAGAGGAGGGTGACCCCATAGAAAGAGCAGCAGTCTCAACTGACCTGGACCCCCAAGATCTCTCAGACACCGAGCCACCAGCCAGGCAGCATACACCAGCTGATAGAAGGCCTGGCACAAATACAGCAGAGGACTGCCTGGTCTGGCCTCAGTGGGAGAAGTGGCAATTAACCCTTGAGAGACTTGAGGCCTCAGGGAGTGGGGAGGTCTGGTGGGGTGGGAGTAGGGAGTGGGGACACCCTCTTGGAGGGGGAACTGGTGGGGGAAGGGGGTATGGGATGAGGAACAGTCAGAGGACAGACTGAGAGGGGGGAAAAAGACCGGACTGTAAAAAAAAAAAAAAGGATTAAAGAAGAATAATAAAAGACGAAGGAGCATTTGAAATCTGACTTCCTGTTAGCTGCTGAGGTCCCTGAGTGCGCACAGCTGGAGGAGATGACAGGATGACAAATTCTTAGTCCGCCTCTGCACTCCTATGAGTAGTCTCCTCCATGGGGCTGGCCTCACTCTTCAGGCCTTCATTGCCTCAGCTGAGTGACCTTGAATCCCAGAACCCGCTCACCCCCATGTCCTGAAGCTCTAGGAAGTCAGGGTCTGCCTTCTTGAACTCCTGCTAGTGTTAGCATTCTGTCTAAGCTCCGCCCCACAGTTCCCTGGCAACAGCCAGCTTTGCTCCGCCCCACAGTTACCTAGCAATAGCCAGGTAGGCCTGGCTCACTATAAAAGGGGGCTGCTTGCCCCCTCATCACTCTCTCGATTTCTCTAGCTCTTGCTTTCCCTCCCCCCTTCCCATTCCCATCCCCCTCTCTCTCCACGTGCGCATGCCCGGCCTCTACTTCTCTCCTTTCTCCCTCCCTGCCTTTCTCTGCCCCTACTACCCTCATGACTTTTCTCCCAAGCCCTTAATCAACTCTATTCTACACTACACTATAGGTCCGCTGAGACGCCCCCTTCCCCAACACCTCACCACACCTCCATAGAACATATCGCCCCCTCTTTTTCTTTTTTATAAACACAACAGCTAGTTGTGCAGGGGTGAGGCGGAAAGGTGCAGTGTGGTGTCAGGGAGGGCACCCAGCCTTTGCATAACCGCTCAGGACTCCTGTTCCCTCATCTGTAAAATGGGACAGCCGTATTGATTTTTTTTTTTTATCACGGGGTATTTTAGGGGCGGGAGCAGAGATGAGGTACACAAAGGAAGTACCACAAACCAGGCAGCCATAGGTGTGTGAGAGATGCTAATCTCTCATTGTACCAGCAGGGCCCCCTTGAGTCCGACATCAAAGGTCAGCACACGTGATGACCTTTGACCTCCTGTTCAACCACGGGCTGCTCATGCTCGGTGGGCAATGTTGCTTTCCCCATGTCTGGCTACCTCAGATAAAACCCACTGCTCTTCTGCTTCGCACCCTTTGCCCCCGAAGTTCCCCTCCCCCCAGCGCAATCAGCTCACCAGTGAACTGTGGAAGCTTCACCCTACTCTTTGTGTCTTGCTTCCGCCCTTCCTCCCCCACTGGCAGCCCCCTCTGCCATAGCTCACCCTGACAGCCACAAACGCCTATTTATTTGCCGGCTAACTTCCCGGTGGTTTAATATCCCCTTGAATTACTGTACAATCTCTTCCGAGTTATATTTGATTATTTTTCACATTTAAAAACATGAACACAATTACCCAGCAATGGCATGTGCCGTTACAGTCAGGAATAAAAAAGCACATATGCATCTTAGACAAGTAGTCACTCCCTGGGAATTATGTCTCTGGGATGGAGGGAGGGTGCAGTGATAGGTGTCATATAAATGCATATGAGACAATAAATAGTTACAAAGGGAGAGGGTGCTGAATAATTAATCCACCGCCTCTCCAGGAACGTTCTTTATAAATCTGTCCCCGGCGTTCATTTGTTTTTTTACGGATACAAATATTTAAAAGTAAAGAATAAGTAATGTCCAGGAAGGAGACATAAACAGAAAAAAATCAGCAGGGGGGAGTAGAAGATTATAGATGGCAAAGGCTCCGAGACAGCTGTAACATTCACAAATGTTAGCCATTTGCTAAGGAGGTGCGGGGGGGGGGGGGGGAGGGGGGAGGTTAAAGGGAGAGAGCAACTAAGCCCCAAGGATTCCGGCTGGGTTGATATCATCTGTGCTTTACCTGGGCCCAGCTGTCTATGCAGTTGGAGAAAGAAAGACCCTCCAGGAATATATTTATAATGTTCTAGGACCCACATCCTTCCTCTGGGGGAAATGGATCTTTGAGGGTGTCAGGACAAGATTAGAATTAAAAATGCATTCCTCTCTGTAAGAGGCATTTACTGCCTCTGCAGGTGACTCTCTTCTGTCTCCACAGTCCAGACCGTTAGACTGTCCTGTCCTCCAGCCCTTCTGTACATTAGATGGAATCTAACTCAGCTCTTCTCGTCTCTACATCACGGATGATGTAAATTTCCATTCAAAACCATCCTACAAGCTCAGTCATGTTTACCTTAGTGGGAGATGCGATTGCTTTTTTCTTTGCGTATTTCCGCTTCACATTTTAAAAAAATTAGATACACACTCTGCTCTGTCTCTGTCTCTGCTGTCTGTTGATATCTGTCTCTGTATCCCTCTCTGTCTCTGTTCCTCGGTGTCTCTATTTGTCTGTCTGTCTGTCTGTCTGTCTGTCTGTCTCTGTGCTTGTGTGTACTCATATGTGCATGTGCTTGTATGTTTACAAATATATGTTCAGGTCAGTGATGGATACCAGGTGTGTTTCTCTGTCACTTAACATTATTTTTGAGAGGGGGCCTCTCACTAACCCTGGAGCTCCTGAATTCAGTTGGATTCAGCTAGGGATTCTCCAGTTTCTGCCTCTCCAGCAAGAGGAACTCGGGGGCATGCAGCTGCACCCAGCTTTTTCCATAGGGACTGTGGGTCCCCCCAGCTCAGGGCCTTGGGCTTACATGACCAGAACTTCATTGACTGAGCCATCTCCCGAGTCTCTGGGGCTTTTATTTTCATTAGTAATGTTTTGGGAGGCCAAGTTTAAAGTTGAAATAAATTCTAATTATTGAGTAGAATTAGTAGACTGTAAAAAGGGAGCAACTACTTAAAAAATGTGTTGACTTTTTTTTTAAGCTAGCCCCCTCTGAGTATGTGGTTCATGCACTGAACTCCAGAGCATCTGTCTGAGAGGAGTAAAAAATGTGCCTCTCCGTGGATAGACATGGATGCCTCATGCACAAGGTACCTTTATCTGTGGATGTCCAAAATGGTCCAGCCTCCTGTCCATGGTGAGGTGGATGGGCAGAGAAGCCGTGGTGTGTCCACACAACAGGACACTGCAGGAAGTAGTCACATGGAAGACGGAACCCAGAACGTGTCAATCAGTTAGCCGGCCAGAAGGCTGAACGCTGAGCAGCTGAGACACATAAACTAGAGATCGCCAGGTTCTACCGCACAAAAGCAGGGCGACATTTATGCACCTGTGGTGGGGCTGGTGGGTGGGAGGGTTAGAGAAGGGGGAGAAAGGGGCAGGGAGAAACTTTGGGGGGGGGATTAACTGTTTTCAGATCATGGATTTTGCCTTGTGTCAAAGTGAATAAGATTGTATGCTTTAATAAGTACCGTTTTAAAACACTTCAATTAGATATCCTATATTTCTCTTTTAAAAGGAATATTATTTTTTTTAATGTTGGGCTTTTTCTTATTCATGTGCATGTGTATGTCTGGGGGTATTTGCACCAGTGCACGTGTGTGTGGATGTCCGTGGAGGCCAGAGAGTGTGTTGGGCACCTTGGAGGTAAAGTCATCCGAGAGCCTCTGTGTGGAGCGGGGCGGTGTGTGTGTGTGTGTGTGTGTGTGTGTGTGTGTGTGTAGCAGGGGTATGGAGTGGGGGTTGTGGAGCAGGTAGGTGATTCCAGTCCTCGGATAGAGCAGCGAGTGCTCTCAATCCCTAGGCCACTCTGCAGCCCTAGGGATTTCAATCTCACAGGAAGGGCTCTTCAATTTATAACTCTTAGCAGCTCTTAAAATCCCATTTTCTCTCTTTTGATTTTCTTCCATTTCCAGCTGTGAGCCAGAAAGCATGCTCCAAATTCTCAGCCTCTGGGCCTTTTAGCTCCTTCCTCTCACTCTCATTTCCTCCAGTCACCACCAGCACTGCCGCCACCACCTACCTCATCATCATCATCACTATCACCACCACCACCATCATCACCACCACCACCACTTCATCATCATCATCACTATCACCACCACCACCATCATCACTACCACCACCACCACCTTATCATCATCATCACTATCACCACCACCACCACCTCCCCCACCATCATCACCACCATCACCACCATCATCTCCACCACCACCATCCCTATCCTGTCATCATTTGTGTATTTTGAAGTTCAACTCACTTTACAATGGACTAATCAGAGAGGCCATTTCTGCCCAGCATGTCTTAGGAATGTAGGCAGGGAGCCATTTTGAGTGACCTCTATGTATCAACTGATAGTCATACCTTCGTGAAGCCGACAGACAGCTCCTCCTTACCCTTAAGATTAACTGTGTATCTGGATTCTTTTCCACTTTCCTTCATCTCACCCACCCCTTTCCAGATCTAGAGAGCTCCCCCTCCCCCCCTCCCTCCTCTTGGGTCTCTGATTTCCCTGCTTCCTAAAAAGCAGACGTACCTGCCAGTTATGACAGGATCCCACCGGGATGGCCGGGTGTGTTCTAAGCAAAGAATAGCTTCCACAGACCTGGTAAGTGTCATGGTGTGGATGCTCTGGTGCCAAGGTCTCCTTCTCCTCTCCACCCCCTTGCCCTCTGCTCCTCTTCCCCCCTCTGAACCCTGGCCTCACACCAGCCAAGCACTCTACCGCCAAACCACACCCCAGCCCACCAAGGCTTAAGGGCTGCACTCAGGCATTTCCCTAAGGATAAATCCTCAACAGTGACATTGCCGGTTCACCTTGGGTCACGGTCAACTGTTCTTGGCATTGTTAAACTATTTGACAAAAGGTACTTATCAGTCTACTTTCCATATAATTATACACATCAACATATACATATAACTATATGGAAATAATTCCATTTAAATAAATATGTATGTATTTGTGTGTTCTTGTTGTCCCATATTCTTAGTGATTCTTCATTAAATTTCTTAGCTCTTGTCGATAGGGTGGCTGTAAAATTGTGACTCACTCTATTTAATGAATATTTTAGAGTAATTGTAGGTTTGTAGTTCTGCTGAGCAGAAAGTGACAGGTGGCTTTCTCTCTCTCAGTGGGGCGCACCCTCTGGACAGCCATTGTGATGACACACTGTGATGTCCTCTGTCCTCTACGTCTCTCCCTCTCTGCCTATCCATCCTCCTTCCTGTTAACCCCTGACAGTTTCTAGGTCTTTCCAGTGTCTCCGTTTTGTTTTGTTTTTTCCTTCAGAACGTCATGGAGTTATAGCTGGATCAAAGAGGGTGTGGCTTTTCTAGACAGGTTTCCTTCACTCACAGTGTACAATTAAGTGTCCTCTAGACAGCTCACACCCCTTTGCATCGAATATTCCTATGTCTGAATGAATATTCCCCTGTCTGGCTCACTGATAGTCCACTTGCCCACAGAAGGACGTCTGGGTGCTTTCAAAGGTTTCTAGTTATGTATAAAGGTACCATAAGTGGCTACATGTAGGTTTTGTTCATGGTGGAGGCAGCATTAAATGTTTTCAGTTCACTGGGGTAAACATCTAGGAGCTGGGTTGCTGGGATACATGGGAAGGGGGTGTTGAACTTTGTAGGGAACTGGAAGCTGCCTCCTGAAGTAGCTGTGCTCCTCTGCATCTCTGTCAGTGAATGGGACTTGCGGTCAGCCCACAGTCTCCTCAGACCTTGACACTGTCGGTGGATATGGCTTTGTAAGAACTGTGGTGGCACCCCGGCTGCCTCAGTGAACTCCTCAGTGATGTGGGAGATTGAAACGGATAGCACATGATTTCTCTCCATCTGCACATCTTCTCTGGTGAGCTGGCCAGCTCTTCTGTTGACATTTGAAGGAAGCGACTCTTTCTGATGTTGGTGAACTTAAAGAGTTCTTTGTGTGTGTTGGATAATAGCTCTTTATTAGATGTGTTGTTGTGTGTGTTGGATAATAGCTCTTTATTAGATATGTTTTCTACATATGTCTCCTCCTGATCTATGCTTGGTCTTCTTGTATTTTCTCAGTTTTCCAGTTTTAACGGCATCCCACTTACAAAGTCTTTTTCCCTTAGTTTTTGCTCTGCTACTGTATCTAGAACGTCACCGCCTTGCTCAAGGTGATCTATGTTTTCTCTTACGTTACAGTCTAGAAGATCTTGGTTTGAACTTTACATTTAGGTCTCTAAGACTGTGGTCTATTTTAAGTTAATTGTTGTACAGTGAGTGAAATCTGTGTCTAGATGTTTTCCCCCTGTATATGACGTTCCATTGCATTATTTGTGGAAACGACTGGTGTTTTGTCGTTGCTCCAATGACATCTATGCAGTTCTTCTTGATGTTCTTTTCTGTTCATTGAGCTATTTCTAATATTTTCTTCTCACCATTATCATAGTGTCTTTATTATTGTAGCCTTGTAGTAAGTGCTGAACGCTTATCGGGCCAGCCTCCAATTCTGTTCTTCTTTAAGCTTGAGTTGGGTACTCTAGGTCTTTAATTTTCCACAGAATCTTCAGGAGTCTGTGTGTACACAGAGTAGCTTGCTGGGGTTGTAGAGAGTCCACTCATCCAGCTGTGGGGAATTAACATCTTCTCGTTTGTAACCATGGAGCATCCCTTCATATTTTTTCATTCTTCTATATTTTCACCAGTGTTTGAATTTCCCTAGTGTATACTTTGTCCAACTTACACTTTCAGCTTAGGCTGCTGCCGTGGGTGGTGATGGGTTTTGATCTCATGTCCCGTGTGTTTGTTCTTGGTGCACAGACAAGCAATGGGCTTTCTGGGCATTAGTCTTTTGACTCACAGCCTTATCACCATTATTTCTGTTTCTTCCTTCAGATTCTGTTCCAAAGAAATCATGTTGTCTGTGAGCTATGGTGGCTTTGATTTCCCTTTTCCACTTCTCATTCCTTTTCTTACCTCCCTTTACTTGATCTAGGCTTCCAGTACACACACACACACACACACACACACACACACACACACACACTCACACTCACACACACACACTCACACACACACACTCACACACACACTCACACACACTCTCACACACACTCTCACACACACTCACACACTCTCACACACACTCACACACACACTCACACACACTCTCACACACACACTCTCACACACACACACTCACACACACGCACTCTCTCATACACTCACACACTCACACACACTCAAACACACACACTCACACATACACACATGCACACACTCACACTCACACACCCACTCACACCCACTCACACCCACTCACACACCCACTCACACACACTTGCACACAGTCACACACACACTCGCACACACTCGCACACACACCCACTCACACCCACTCACACCCACTTGCACACCCACCCACTCACACCCACTCACACACACACTCACACACACTCTCACAACACACTCACACACACTTGCACACACATACACACTCACTCACACACTTACACACACTCACACACACACTCTCACACACACACACACACTCACACACTCACATACACACTCTCTCTTACACACACACACACATACACACACACACACACACACACACACACACACACACACGTGACAGGACATTGGTAGGTTGCTCCTGACCTTCACAGGAAACCCTCTCAAAATGAATAAGATGTTAACTGTGATTTATTATTATTATTATTTTAAAAAGTAGGTTTTCTTTATCAGAGCAAGAAAACCCTCTTCTGTTCCCAGTTTTCTGAGAGACGTCTTTGTTTATCATTAATAGATGTTGAATATTTGTCAAATGCTTTCCCCACACCTATTGGTATATTTTTTATTAAGTTGATGTGCTGGAGTGTATTAATGATTTTTGACAGTTAAATCAGCCTTACATGTCAGGAGTAAGTCATTTTATTGAAGCACATATTTCTTATGGGTTGTTAGATTCAGCTTATTAATATTTTGTTATCTATGTGCATGAGAGATACTGGACTGTGGCTTTCTTTTCTGATAATGTCCTTGTTTGGTTTTGCTATTAGACAGTAAGAAATATTTTTCCTTTAGTTTCATATTCTAAAAAGAACCAGAGGAGATACATTTCTTTCTTAAATAGTGGAATTAGCCAGTGAACCCATCTAGGCTGGATGGTTTTTTGTTTTGCAAGCTGATGTTTTTATTTAATTTCTTGACAGATAAAGGGTAATTAATGCTGTGTAATTCCTTGTACATACTTTTAACTCATTGTATCCTTTAAAGAATCAGTGCATTTTGTATAGTTTATGGAATCTGTGGGCACAGAGCTGTTTACAGTATTTTCATTTATAGTCTACAATGTGATCTTTTCTGATCTTACTAACTTGTGTCTTCCGTTTTCCTTTCTTATCCAGATATATTCCTACTGATTTTACCTTTGCAAAGAACCAGCTTTGGGTTTTATTAATTTTCTCATGTTGACTTCCTGTTTCCAATTTAACAGATATATGATCTAATTTTTTATTACCCATTTCTTTCTGTTTTTAGATGATTGATAGTTAATTATTTTTTCTAAGCCACATTCAGTGTTATAAATGTGCTTCACCTCATCCTCCCTGCTGTGCCGTAAGCATTTTGTCTTGTGTCTCCATCTCTCTTTTCCTCAAAACGGTTGTAAATTTCTCTTGAGGCTTCATTTTGGACCAGTGTGTTATTCAGCAAAGTGTTGTTTAATCTCCAAGCATTTAGGGATCTTCTGGGATCTCTCTGTTATTGATTTTTAGTTTAATTCTGGACTGGTTTGGGAACAGACACGATATGATTTATACTCTTTTAGATGTGTCAAGATTTGTCTGAAAGGCCTCAAATGTGACCTTGTGCCTGTTTCCTGTGAGTGGGAAGAGTTTGAAATCTGTTCATGTGGGATGACTGGTCCGTAGCAGTCCATTGTTCCCAGCTGGAGGACAGCACCAGCGCCTTTAAATCTGACTGTGTTCTCATGGGCTTCTCCGGAGGGATCTGGGCATCTGTGGGAGGTGGATGCTAAAGCTTCCAAGTTCAATCATGGTTTGTTGCTGGTGGTGTTTGTCTGCCACGTATTTTGATGCTGTGTTGTTAGGCACACACTCCCTAATGACCATCTGTCTGTGTCTTCTTGGATACTGAGCCTTTATCAATGTGAAACACTCTTTTTATCCCCAATAGCATCCCGCTTGGTCTGGAATCTTCACTAACCACCCCTGATTTCTTGTGTTGCCATTAGTGGGGTTCATCCCACACCTTTGTCCTCTTTAAATCTGCTCCCAAAGCCTGGTTGAGACAAACTTGTGACCTGGTGATGGAGAGATCCTTCCTAGCATACTCAGAACTATGGACGCCCCAGGGGCAGCCAGGGCTCTAACGTTTGACAGTATAAAGCCCACACTTTGGAAAATGCTGATCCATGGCTTCACATTGCCAGAGACAATGACAGAAGCCTTGGGTCAAACATAGAAGTCGCAATGGGTCTTGCAGCAGTAAAGGTGACCATGCTTCTTCCCAGGGAGCTACGCAGAAGGACCTGGGCTTGACTCAGGCCTTTGTGGCCAGAACCTAGTTAGGGCATGGGGACCTCCGTTCACTTCTGAGGTCTCCCTGCCTCAGCACTGGGTCCTATAAGACTATAATCATTCAGTTTCCTGAAGACCTGCTTAAGGCTTAAGGATAAAAAGCCCCAAGCTGAGAGCCTTAGAGCGCCCCCGGGAACAGCGATGAGACGATGGGCATGTTCTATCCCCTTAAAACACGAGGAAAAGAATTTGCCCAGCTCCCACTCCGTTCTATGCAAGATACAGCTCTACTCTGCCTCCGGTCCACACCCAGGGTCATGGACCTGTTTTCAGAGAGAACATAGGTCGAACGATGGATTATCCCCACTTCTGGAAAGCTGGAGAAAGTCTGGGTCACGCAGACACCTCTGGATGCCCAATGTGCTCCTAGAAGGTGCATCATCATAAGCCTTTGACATTTCAATGTTAACAGTCAAATGTCACTTGGAACCTGGTCCTACAAAAAATGCTATAGTTCAACATCCTTTCCCCATTCCTCACCGGCAACAGGAGCCTACAACTTGTTCCCACTGGTTGGACCCTTGGCGCGAGGTGATGGGTGGGAAAGACGATGGAGAGGGAGGGAGAACCTGGAGTGGGTGATGTGGCTGGTGGGATGCCATGAGTTTGGAAACAGGCCGCATGCCATTGAGGATGAGGGCCTTCCAGAGCAGGGCTGATGAGGCCTTGGCAAATGTCCTGTCCCCTCCATCCATGCCAGGAGGTCTCAGCCATCCGAAGCTGCCCAGAGAAGCTCCTCAGCGTCAATGTGGTGGATTGTGGGTAGATGCCGTACCCCCAATGGAGCAGGCAGCCCAGTGCAAGCCACATGCACAGACATTGGGGCCAGGTACTAGAGGCCACCAATCAACCCTCTGTCTCCCCCAGCCAAGGCAAGGGGCCCTCAGTGGGACCCCTAGGCTCAGCATCACCTTCCAGATCCAGAGAAATCTCCCATGGGACAGAAAGCCCAGCCTGTCGCCCGCCCCAACAAAGTTGAAATACTATGAAGCCATGGTGTCTTACTGTGGCGACCTTTGCTCCTATACCTCCAAAGGTGTCATCACACAGTCCCCTCGACTGCTCGAAACTGACTTACCTGCAAGAGAGAACACAGAAGAGTGGCCGCCACATTCCCCTGGGGACAGGACAGCCCCTGGAGTTGAGTTGGTGCAACCCCTTGAATCCAAGCTAACTGGGGTCCAACAGAGCTCTCTCCAGTCAGGGCAGGGGCCATGCAGGGACTGCGTGCGACATGTTTCTCTAAATCTTGACCAAACGCCCATGAAAAATGTCACAAGACGCGGAGGCAAGGTCGGAGAAGAGGCTCTCCCCAGGAATAGAGGGCAACAGCCATTGACTAGAGCAAACACTATAGCAGAAAGGTGTTTCTGGAGAGATAAGAGGTAGGATGGCCTCTGGTTTGATTCTTTGCTGGGAGGAAATATCATTGATCAAGATATATATATATATATATATATATATATATATATATATATATATATATATATATTAATAGGCCATTGGTGAGTTTTAAAAATCCTCTGCATAACTGCAAGCCAGAAGGAATGAACAACGCTAGGTAGAATTCTGTTTTCTGTTGTAAGACAACCCTTGCCCACTGTTCACTTGAACAGGAGGCAGTCTCAGGTCTTCTGTGCCAGGCTTACCTTTTTCTATGTGATTCTTGTGGGAACCTTGCTTAAGGGTCCTGACCTGGACTTCACACCTCTCCAGCTCAGAGAGTGTGTCAGGATGCGACACAAGACAGTGCTGGGAATTCTCCATAATGACATCCTTCCCCAGTATACAAACATGCCTGGTGCATACTGGGAGACTTTAGCAAACTGTATCGTATCCCTTCTGTTATAGTTGTGCTTGTGTGTGCTTGTATGTATGTGTGCTTGTGTGTTGTCATCGAGAGTGACCACGACTCATTTTAAGTCAATATATCGACCTGCAGTTTGAGAATACCACCTATCATTCAGGGACAGAGTCAAGACAAATGTCCTCAATTCCAGCAGGTGGCTCTGGTGGACAGTCACCTTGATTTAATCACTCTCCCATGCCCTGCTGATGTCTTTCCTTACAACACCCTGGCTTGGGCAGTGTTCTTTCCTGAATGCCTCCTCCTTACATAAACTGTGATAGTTTGTATATGCTTGGCCCAGGGAGTGGCACTATTAGGAGGTGTGGCCTTGTTGGAGTAGGTGTGTCACTGTGGGTGGGGGCTTTAAGACCCTCCCTAAGCTGCTTGGGAGCCAGTAGTCTGCTAGCAGCCTTCAAATAAGAGGTAGAACTCTCAGCTCTGCCTGCCTAGAAGCTGCCATGCTCCCACCTTGTTGCTAATGGACTGAGCCTCTGAACCTGTAAGCCAGTCCCAATTAAATGTTGTTCTTTATAAGACTTGTCTTGGTCACGGTGTCTGTTCCCAGCAGTAAAACCCTAAGACAGACGCTAATATGCTCTATGATTCTATCTTCACCATTTCCTTTGGGCCTTTGTGAATCAGTATCTAGCCAGTTCTCATACTGGCTACACATGAGTCTCTTTTGGAGCCGCTCTGTTCCCCAGATCCCTAGCAAATCCATCAGCAAGTCCCATTGCTCCTATTTCTGGTCTGGAATGGACTGCAGCTTACACCAACTCCCAACTGTGAAAATGGTTGCCCAGTAATCATCTCAGACCACAAAATATAGCCACGGATGATGCCAGAAGATGGAAGAAGCCCGGGTCCCTCTGGCTCTCGGGAAGCTACTTCACCAGTTCTGTGCCAACTGCCTTGGTGACTTCTTATGGGTGAGAGCGACCAGCTTCTGAATGCCTCTAGACAATTTTGTCAAACAAGGGTTGGTTTGACTATGCATAGCTAAGCTTTAGCCACCTGAGTTACGTAGGCAAGAAGGGGACCTGAACCACAAATAGGAGCCCACTGGTGTCTTGACTAATGTGACTCAAGGCCTGA